>NW_008824445.1:663726-676301 GCF_000699105.1 Pygoscelis adeliae
GATTAAATTCTAGTACCTTTTATTCTACACATAAAGAATTTTTTCTTTTTAACAACGCACAGTAACACACAAAAGCCCCAGTTTATTCTCTTTTTTCCACTAATACCTCATGCTTAAATACAAAACTAAAATGTTTTTTGGCATGCCTGACCTTCCTTAACTCCATCTGTCCTCCCGTTCTAAATAAAATTAAATTTAAAGGTTCATGTTGACTCTAAATTGTAGGATAAGTCTGTGACCTAGGTAGAAATTTCCTACAAAATGTGAATCTTAAATTGAATTTTGAACTCTCTCTGACAAAATGAATGCTAACTGCAAGTTTATTTGTAGTCCTGCTTGTTACATTTGTCTTTGTCAGCACAAGCTTTATTCCTCCAAATATATTATTGAATGAAAGAAAGAAGCCATTCTTTTATCTGTTAATGCTGATGCCTGTAATCCATCCTGTTCGTTTTCTGTGCTGCTATTTTCTTTGTATGGTTCTTCTCCAGCTATGTAGCACAGAAGAACTTAATTGCTTAAGTCTGATGTACTTTTCTATTCCTGGCAACAGTGTAGGTGGCTAAACCATTATGTGGGAGATGCCTTCTGGAATATGAAGTGTGTGTTGCAGTTGGGATACGGCAGGGTTAGGGCTTGGTCTAGGAGGAGCCTTTTAATTAGCTTTTTGGATATTTTCTGTAGAACTGCCAATTAGATTGCCATTTCCTGAGCAGTTTTTGCAAGTGGAAAGCGTTCTTTCTGAAGGTTTCATGTTACAGGGTTTTCCTAATGTATGTGGTACCACTTGATTCTGGGAGATCAGGAGTGAAACCCCTGAATTTATACCAGCAGCTGATGTTTGACAAAAGCCAGGAAACAACTCTTCATCTGATGACATGAGGACAGACCCGTTCCCCTTCATAGCTAATCGCTTTTGATCTATTCCCGTTCAAAGTTCTATTCGGTTGTTAATATTTGCAAATAATATGCTTGGTGGTGGATAGCGTATAACACTGGAGACAGATTGTGCCCCAAAAGGCTAGGGCAGCTTACGTTTACTGATTTGCACATACTGTACCTGATTCTTAATTTTCTTTTAAATAGAGCTTTAATTGGGTCTCTGGATGAACATTCATGTTCACTTCTGTCCAGATACAAAATGGTATCTTGTATAACAAAGGCTGCTCAGAAGCCCAGACCCTGGGGTCGGTCAGGCTTGAATTTATTCCCTGATCTGCACCTGGCCCTTGGGCAACTGGTTAAAGTCCTCCGTAAGTTTTCAAAATGCTATAGAGGAATGACTTGTGTGATACGTAGGCTCTCTGTGGATTTCATGAACAAGGTTAATTTCAGCTGTAGTTCTACTTGTTTACCATAAAATACTAGGACAATGCTGGTACTCTTATGCACGGAGGAGTCTTATTAAGTAGTGGTGGTGATGCATATTGACAAGTCTTAAAATTTTTACCGAGTTTTTTCAAATACTTACATTCTAAGTCACTGACTCCTGGAGTCAAGTGATTTTGAAGAAGGATTCCACTTGTGTTTAAATGCAAAAGTGAGATTCTGCTGCTTGTGCCTGATGAAAAATCTTGAAAATTTCATGAGACTCAAAAGATGAGAAATCAAAGAAAGAACACTTAAAAACTTCAGGAATCCTTAGGATGAGCTCATGAATGTGCAGGATCTGATACGTGATTTTTTCATGTAGGTGATGCAGAGGAGGGCTGCTCTTAGAGCCCTTGCATTAGGAACAGTTGGACTGCATGCCGTTGTAAGGAGGGCTTCCATGTTTTCAGGCATAAGTTATCTGTCATCCGAAAGTGGTCATTTGATTTCCTGTCTTGGCAATTAATGATGGAGCAGACAGTAATTTTAAGATGAGCATGGTCAGTCTACTTGTTAATACACCATGAACACAAGCACTGTAAGTTCTGAGGATCCCTGCACTGCTAATTAGTATTTCTGTGGTTGCACTAATCACTTGAACTGGGAACTTGGCCAAAACTAACAGAAGAGACTTCCAGTACAATAAATTGTTTTAATTTTGTGATCTGATCTTATGCATGGCTCAGTGTTTCTGAAGGCAAGGGTAGAATAAAATCTCATTTTGCATGATAACATATGCAAATCAGAACTTTTTGGTCCCAGATGAAGCTCCGCTTCTATTGACATGGTACTAGGAAAATGCTGTTAAGAATAAAAAGCCACTAAAACTTTATTTTGCTGATAATATTTCATTATTGCTTTGTAAGCTACCTTATCCATAGGGCAAAATCTGCCAGAGATATAAGATCCCATAACTCCTGTTTGCTTGTATCATTCCCTTTATGATTTATAGAGTGCTGTAGATGTTCATGGCATTTTGCAGACATATAAAAGATTGACATGTTCTTGCCTCAAAGAACTTAAAAATTCTGCAGTTTAACAGCAGTCAGCAGTTCCTCCTATCTGAATTCTACTTTTAATGGCACTGTATAAAATCGCTATTACACAGCCACCAAATGAAATGGCATTTTATTTTTAGTTACAAATGTGATGTTTTAAAAATATTTGCTAAAGGTCCTAGACTGTCAACATGATGGGCTAGAAGGCTCTATTCCCTGGCCTGAAGGCAGAACAGAAACGGTACAAAATAGCCCCTTGTCCTCTGACCAGGAGAGGTTGCCTGAAATGTCCCTGGGACTGCCAGTAAGGGGGCCACGTAGCACTAAACATGGTAGGGACGTTTATGATATGGGTAAGACTCACTGCTGGGGAGGGGAAGATTCATAGCTCCTTTCACAGCAGGAGCCAAACTGCGTTCCCGTGATAATGACTCCCGGCCATCGCTGGCTTATGAGAGATTTGAACTAGTGACCGAGCAATGAAACGCTCTGTATCCCGTTATCAACTTCTTGAGTTTCAGAACAGGCACTGCAGACTTCTAGAAAGGGGCTTGGGATGATTTCTGTAGCTCTTACAGAGGTCAACCAGCTAATTCCTCACAAACTACCCTGAAAATCTTTCCATTAAAGTTTAAGGGTCTAGGTGAGTAAAATTTTTGATGTGGATAATACTGATATGTCCCTGTCTGAAAGAGAATACAGTCACCTGCTCAACTCTTCACTTAATTGTATATAAAACCTTTTCCCACCATTGACTTGAAACAATTGGATGTCATTTTATCACCAGTATTTGGAATGTCACTTTGCTGTTTGACACATCTCTACATTCTGCATTGTGTCTTTATAGTAAAATGTGAGTGAAGTTCCACCTTTATACATACAATTTTAGGATTTCCAGGCAGTTGTATGAAGTAAAATCCTTCTATATCCTGCCCAGGTAATTTAACAGAATTATATATATAAACATAAGATTAAAAGCAATTTTCTGAGCCTCATGATTACACTGATTTTGTTTGTCACACACCTGCATGTGCTGACTTACCGTATTCTGTCACTCACAGTAAACTCTGTCCCACAGTGTAATGTGACAGATGCTAATGAATATGGTACTTCATAATTTTACAAAGCGAGATACTTGGAAAGATCTTACTTTCACTTTGTTAAATGCTTTGAAAATGAATTTCATTGAAAATAAAGTAAGATTCTGGGGGTTTTAAAGGGCTGTGCGCTAGACCCTAAGCATAAATGAAATTCACTTAAAATTTATGGATTGCTTTGAACAATTCCAGCCTAAAAGATTTTTGAGCAGCAGACTGGTGGGAGGCTGGAATTATTTGGAGGGTTTTTGTTTCTAAGGAGGTGAGTGAAAAAGCTCCCACTAATTTCAGTGGGAACTCGAGCAAGCTGTTATGCTGTCGTCCAGTTACATTTTCTCAGTGAAAGACAGCAGCAGGGGTGGTTTTGTCTGGATTCTTGGGTATAACATAAGGCACTCGGAGGATCGCAAGGTCAAAACTAGTCAAGTTTGTCAGACACCCTGCCTTTCTCTTTGAACAAAAGCTCAGCAGAGAGCTCAATGTAACAGAATTAACAAAATACACCGTTTCAAAGACAATAAACTTTCTTAAGGACTTTGGGAAAGGAGGACGACCGTTGATTCTTCTGTGAGCCTTGAAGTGCAGCACTACATCGGTGCAAATATTCTCATGTGGAAGTATGAGTATAGAGGCGGGTATAACAATTCTCTTGTAATTCTCTGATACACAGGTTTTTATTCCATATTTGCCGTGGGAGATCGGTGCATGTGCATTGTGATGGGCAAACACGGGCTCCAAATCTCGGTGCATCCACAGCTCTGCGTTTCCCTTGTTCCAATTTTCTTTCTTTGTATTTCTTTGTTGTTTACCATCTCTGGTTGCCTGCAATGGGTAATCATGCTCTGGTATCAGCTTTTTATGTTTTGCTGGGTGGCACCTTCCTTTTAGGTTGGTGTCTTTTTCAGCGTAGTGAGTGCTGATCTTCTTATCCGCAGGTTTTGCTCTGGTTAGGGAGAACTCGCATGGGGCAGGACTTGGTTTTCACCCTGTCTCTACGCTGGTGAAACACCTTTTGACTCCTGGTAGCAACTCAAGGTTGCCCAGTCGTGTCCTTAGTCGAGGAAGAAACAGTTGAAATAGATTTTAGTAAACCTTTAGCTGCTTGTCACCTGCTTTAACCAGAAGTGGGGTGGGGTGAGGAGGGCGAGGCGCAGCCTGAGGTCCCCTTTCGCCTGAGGGGAAGAGGTGGAACATTCAGGAACAGGACGCCCTGCTTCCCCAGGCTCCCTGTAGTGGGAGTGCCTCCTAGGGACGGCACACAATGCCTGGCTCTTGCTGCAGGGATTTGGGAAGAAGCACCAAAAAGCGCAGAGGAGGTGTGCAAAGAGGTGTTCATGCATGGCTGGGCCAACGCACCACCCTGCGCGGCACTGAGGTGGGCGCTGCCGGCACTCCCCCGTGTCGTCCAGGGTGTCTCGCTCGAGGCCGCCATGGTATGAACCAGATCAGCGTCTCTCTGATATGCACAAATGTTTTATCAGTCATGCTTTAAACTACAGGGATCGTCAGCATTTCAGTCACACGCTCTGCTGGGTGGAGTTGATATCCTTCCTGACTGAGTACATTTCCTAGAGGGACCATTTTGTGTGTAACACTCCGGTAGAGAGAGCGATACCAGGTGCCGAGTGGCACAGGGTAAAAGACTAATGTGCGCTATGTTAAATGGTGTCTTGGGTTTTGCTAGGTCCCTATTCATAAAACACAACAAAGTGGTGACAAGGATAAACCTTGTCAGCTAAAGGAGCTGCTGGGAATACCAGAGAGTACTTAGTGACTAAAACAAATCAAATTTTGAAATCCTCCCTTCCAAAGGAAAGCACAGAGGGGATTTAACTAGCGTGAACAAGTGTATTTGCAGTAAAATGGCAGCGTGCGCGTGAGTGGGGCGGGTGGAGAGGAGGCTCTAGGATTAGCTTGGCTGCACCAGGGCAGAGCACACTCTGATGGGGTTGGTGTGGTGGCTGCAGCAGGTGCTTCATGAGGAGGGACGTGGAGAAGAAGGGCTGCCTGGCAGTTGCGGGTGACCATCTTGAGCAACGAACCCAGGGCCTGGCTTATCGCTGTGCGCTCAGCCCATGCTGTGGTAGTGGCAGTGGCAGTCAGCAGCAGGCACTTTCCAAAACCCTTCTGGATGGTAAGACCCTGCCTGCTCAGTGTAGGGTCCTGCTATAAGGGGTTAACTAGAAGTTGTGCACTGCTACCCTATTTGGGTCTGGGAAGATTCCTTTTTAATTGTAATTAGGCTGTCCTTGTGTTCATGGCTTGTTTCCATACGGGAATTGTTCCTGACAGAAGCTGTTCCAGGAGTTTGGCTGCTCGCCTGGCGCTGGGGAGCTGGGCTTCAGCTCTCTGCTAAACCAGATGCTCCCTCTGCGATTCTGGCCAAGTTGCTTAGACTATCTGCACCTCAGTTTCTAATCATAAAATAGGAATATTAACATCTACCTGTCTCACAAGGGACTTAGGAACACAGTAATCAGAGAGAGTTGAACACTCAGAGGAAGTGTTGGGGGGAATGGTATGTGTTCCTCAGACAGGCAGAGAGCAACACCCATGGATTTGACTCTGGCTTGGACAGTGTCCTTAGTTGAGGCAGTCTAATGCACGAGTGTTGACTTCAGTTCTGCAGCAAAGCTTCAATTGAACCTCAAGTCTTTGATAGCAATAGAAAGAAGAGTAATCAAGAGAATACTGTGGAATAGATGCTCTCTTCCTCTGCCTAAAAATGCAGATAAACTTTCTTGGGATTTTCAGAAATACTTTGTACCTAACTCTTGTTGAAGTTTGCAACAGTATGACAGAATATCTCACTAGGCCCTTACTGTTTATGTCTTCTGGTACTTACGTCATTCATTTCACCCTTTAGTCGAGGGCTATTTATTTCCTTGCATTGTTCCTTGCAGGGTTGCCTCATGAGCCTCAGTTGCTCCACCATTAGTCACCTCGTGGTACTTGACTGAAGAACCTCTCAGTCCTCTCTGGCAGCCGTTGGTTTGTCCAGCACAGCCTGGTCACTGGTATCCTCGTGCTCTGGAGATGGAACATGCACTATGTAGGTTGGGACACTGAAGTCCTGCCACGGTTGGGTCCTTTCTTTGAATGGGCCACAATGGTGTGTCGTTACTTGTGTATCACCAAGTAACCCAGAATACTGGGCTGAAAGTCAATGTGTATCTTGTTTTGATTTAACCTTTCTTCTCTTTCATTTTTTTCTCTGAACTATAGCATTGTATCCCCTAAGGACAGGATAGGGCCTTTGCTCTATTACATGGACAGTTATTGAAAACTTGTGGAAAATTATGTTCCCTTTCACCACTCTCTACTATTGTATTAACTTGTTCAAAGAGCTCCATCAGGTAACTGAGTTTTCTCCAGCAGAGGCTCTGCTGCCTCAAGCCTATCATGTTAATCTCCCCTTACTTAAATCCTTCATCTCATTCTCGGGAACAGATGGAAGGCACAGGGCTGTGAAATATCTGGGATCTTCTGAGAGACCTGAGGAGCATCCTCTACGGTCTTCCACCCCTTCACAAGTTCAGTTGTCAATACCAGTCATCCCCATTGAGGCTTTCTGTGAGGGTCCATTCAAGGGCAACGTGGATATCTTCTCCGCTGCCTGTGGAGTGCTTCAGGCTCACGTTGGCCTTATGGTGTTCCCCTTCCTCCTGCTGCCTCCATCTTTCTCCCTGCACCTCAGCAGCCCTATGGAAGTGGCGGGGTGAGCTGCTCTTCTTTCCTGCAAGGATTTCTGATCTTGTAATGGATTTTGGCTTAGCAGGAGCGCACACCATATCTTATTTAATCTCCTGCTTTGTTACCAGGGCAGATGTCATCTTTTCACATGGCTATATGAACAGGTTTCTGTCCACTTTCCTTCCTGTCAAAAATGTGCTCTCTCTATACAGTTCCACATCACAGCGTCAATGGGTACTGTAAGATCTTTCTCAAGTAACACATACAATGTCACTGACATTCAGTGGTGCTCACACCTTCTAATAATGTCCTAATATCTACTAAGACCAAGTGGAGAAATGACCTCTCTCACTGCTTTAGCATTTGCTCTAACAGTCAGTGGCTTACACGACTGATAAAATGGGAGTCTTGTACTTTTCTTGCCTTGTGCTAGATATTGATATTCACAAGCCTGTGAATGGGTACCAGGCAAAAAGCAGTAGACCATGCCTTATTGGGTTCACTATATGGCAATGCATAGCCCACATTATTGATGAGAAATCCGATTGCCACTGGATTTCATGAGCTACCATGCTTCTTTGGTATAGCATTGGAGTATTCTGCCAGAAATTCATAGCAAGACGTGTTCCTGTCATGCGTCCATAAGCTAGATACAGCACAGCTGATGAAAAGGGGATGTTGACAAGGGAAGGAAACTGAAACGCAATAAATCTGACCCCTTTTCTCCTGGATATTGTAAAAGAAGATGTACTGCTGTGTGCTCGTGGTGACAGTTATTTTTTGTCATTATTGTAACCTGTTTACTTTCTTGGCTTGTCAGCTAAACATGTGCTAGTCAGCAGTCATCCCTATCTTTGGATCAATACCTGCTAGGAGCTGTAGTTTCTCTGATAGAAAACCTGACGTACAGTTTTGTTGGTTTATCACCTCTTCATTCCTTCCTTCACCGGTCTAAGCCTTTGGTCCAACTTCACAGATGCCAAAGGTTTTTAAGTGAAACACCTGCATGCTTGGATTTTAGCCTGGAACGGAACATCGCAACTGTCATTTGGAAACTATGGGAGATGGTTCAGACACTGAGCTCAGCCTGTTAAGATTGGGTATGTAAAGGGTGAGGAAGAAGCTGTGAGTGAAACCCCTTATGGAGGGGTTTTGACCTGTTTTGTTTGCTGGGTCTTGGAATACAGACAGGCCCATTAAAATGAGACCATAAAACAAGCCACTGGTTTTGGTATACGCGCAAGTTTGGCAAGATCCAAAGCGGAGAGCAACAAGATTTAAAGCAAGTATCCTTCTGAAATTATAGTTTCGAACAGGGACCTCCATGCCAATCGATGGGAGTCTGCTTTTGTTATGGTCACAAAAATCGTGAGTCTGACTCATGCTGTTATAGTGATGCACAGTGTTGTCAAGGTAATGGATTTGGGCACTTGGCATGTACAGGAAGGGTGTAAAAGGCAAGGAGGCATTCTGCAGGCCTCCAGGAACAAGCTTCATATTAAGGATTTTTTTTTTTTTTTTTTTATGGCTGAGATAGAGAATACTCAATTTTTGTTGTAGAAGTGAGAGTTTTATGCCCTGGCCTATTGCTGTTGTCATGCACACCACCCATGGGAATGCTGTTCTTTCCCATACGTAGCAGGATTTGTGAACTTCTGCTGCCTTGCCTCCTCCTGCTGGTCCCTAAGAAGCTTCCCTCCACAGGGCTTAAGTGGAAATTAGAAAGGGGGAGAGAGTAGAGGTATCATGCATATTTCAGTTCCTTAGGAAAAGAGCTTGGCTGTAAAGGAGTTGTTGGGCTGAATTCTGAAGAGGCTGAGGTAAGGAGTAAGCCTCTAAGGGCCATGTTTACAATCTATCAAGGCTTTTTTTCCTTTTCTCTTTCATAGTAGCAACGATGTTTTAAAGCACTGTTTAAAGACAAGCCTGAAAAGATCAACTGAAAAGGCAAGAGAAGTGGGGTTTCTGTTATCAAAACTTTGCAATCCAGTCAGCCTACTTAATTTTACTTTGATAAAGAGAGAAACTGATAGGAGGGAAAAAAAAGAAGAAAAAGAAAGCAACTACCTGTTAAAAAGTATCAAGATGAGGGATTGCTGTCTGTAAAGCTTCTTAAGACAAATCCTTCCTTATATAACTTCTTGTCTTTCTTCCACTAACTTAAATGAAATCAGAAATTGACAGTAAAAGCAAAATGTCTGCACTAATGAGATAATCTGATTTATAAGGACCAATAATGCAAAGGATGTGTTAAGTATTTGAATAATAGAGATGAAGACTTGTCTGGAGAAGTGAATGCTTTGTGAGAATGCAATGCAAGAGCAGAGTCAGGGGCTCAGAGGAACAGCAGTGAGTAGTATGTATTAGTATGTATGCAAAAGTCAGTTCAAGTCAAGGCTGGGAGTAGAGCTGTCCAGACGACCAGTTTTGCCTACTCTGTAGCCTTTTATTTTTTTTTCTCCTCTCCTAAAAGAGACAAAGAATGGCAAGGGATAGGAAACCCGGAGAAAGAGAGGAGAGAATCCATCCAGATGTTTGGAAAAGTAATATTGTCGGTTTTGGAGGCTAAGATACATTGACATGAATTGCCAAGACTAAGTGGCCTGTTTATCCAAACTCAGTGTGTGTTCCTCTTGTGAGGGTCCTAATCTAAACCCCAGCAAAGCTGGTGGGAAAGCTTCCACTGACTTCTAGCTTTTTGGATCAGACCTTTGGGGGGAGAAATCTGGAATTATGCTTTTATACAGGACAGGACTTAAGTGGAAAGGAAGTGTGAGGAAAGCACTTATGCCTGTGTTTGACTGCAAGCTTACGGTTAATTATCATGAGCGTCATGGCTGAGTGTTTATGAGACTTCCTTGAACAAACTCCAAGGTAATGTTTGTTTTTATGCAGCACCAACAGCATGCACACAGGTTCTCTAATAGCCTCTGGTTTTGCCTGAGATGGGAGATAGCTGGGGCTGGCATTTGTTGGAGATTTATCTTGTGAGAGGTGTGCTTTCTGCAGCTCAAAGTGAATGAATTAACTTACAGTTTGAAATGTCAACCTTTTCCATGAGTGTTTAGGATTCACCAGCACTTTTTATATTGTAAAGCCATTTTGGGGGGTTTTGTGTTATATTTTGGCAACAGAGATGTAGCCGCTTCAATCCAATAGCCATTCCAGAGCAGTGAGGCTCTGGAATACTTACTGCTCCCTAAGGAATAGTCAAACAACCACTGCTAAAACAGAGCTTACAAATGGCATAATACAGTGTGGTAGCCTGTGGTAGCTAGCGAATGGCCTAGATGATTCAGTAGGTCACCTCCAATCCTACTTTGTCCTTTCTTGTGTATTAGGAAATCTTAGAGTCAATTTAGAGTGTCCTGAACTATGTTAGCAGTGACGGTATTTTACGTTCCAAATCACAACACACAATGAAGTTGGATTATACATGTAACAATTCACTGAAGCTAAATAAACTGCTGCTTAAAAATAATATAGTGGTGGACATTTAATCATCACAACCTAACTGTAAGGTATAGCAGTAATCCTTTTGTTTCAGTAAATTAAATGCCAACAGGAAAAGCAAAAGGAAGTGCAGCTGAGGCACCATGAGAAACGTAGCACAATACATTAAAAACCAACTATGGAGAAAGGTGATTCCTTAAATTAAATGCCAACTTTGAAAGAAAGAATATAACAACCTATTACTATAAAACAAATAATAGCTTACATGTGGTCTTTTGCCATCCCATATTCTGTTATTTCTCCTTTGTTAGGGGATACAGAGATCTGACAGCAGTGATGGAAAAGTTCATGAGGGGCAAAAACTTTGGATTGTCTGGACAGCATCAGCATTTGTCAGGTTAAGTAAAGATATTAGAAGTCAGGACACTACTTTTAGAGGTAAAACTCTGATGTTCAGGAATCACTCTGGGCTCAAAGTTTAACCAGTGATGCCAAGTCTCAGGTATGTTGCTAATTAGCTTTGCAGAGCTGCAGGGACCCACTGAGATTTACAGCAGTTGTAGAAAGCTGCAGATTTTATATGATGTTTTTCTGATTTTAATGTTATTTGTGCAGGAATTCTATTTCTGTTTACCTCAAGACTTGAATTTTTGGGTGAAAATAGTTTCTCTAGCCAAAAAATAAATAAATCCTTAAGCTCTTTACTTATGTTGGAATGTCAACTTCAAAATGTATTTCCTAAGAGAAATGATAGCACGCCATAATATCTACATAAAAATATCTTACAGTTCAGTGTCTCTTATTTTGAAGGATCTCCAAATCCTTTACAAACTCTGATCCACCTTTCCTTCTCCGATCTGCAAAGTGTATTTCACAACTTTTACTGTGTTCTCTACAGTACTTAGAATGCTATTGATATTGATTTACCATGAAGATTGTAAGGGCTGAGTTGTATGTATAGGTTGGGTCTCTCGCTTCCTCTGCATACCATATATATATATATTTGAGCACATGATAGATACTTATAAAGCATCTCGGTTTCACCAGAGCAACATAGAGGGATAGTAATGTGGGCCTTTCATTCATCAGGGAAGTACACTCTTAGCTGTGTTGAAAAGCAGCCGCTCTTTAATAGCAGATAGGAAACCCTGCGATAATCCGGCTGTCATCCCAGTGCCTTAGGAAGCAGAATAATGCAGGGTATAACAGGCCAGAAACGCAGCAGATACAAATCGGCATAGTTCAGCTGAAGCTGGGGGAATGATGTTGATGCGTATTCCTTTCGGTTGTCGTATTGAGCTAATCAACATAACATTTTACTGCTAGCTGAGATTCTGGCCCCGCATCACAGTTTCCAAACCATACTGGACTGAATGCAGAGTTTTAAATACAGTGTTTTATTATATGTATGTATGCATAAACACCCAACTCTAAAGAGCTTTTCTTATGAATCTGTTGTGAGGGAGTGAAATGTAATCTCTTGTCCTGGGCAACTAGATACAAACTACTGATTTAAATGCTGGAAAATATGAGGAGTCTCTCAGAGAAAACCAATATCCTGTGGAAAGATTTTTTTTTTTCTTTCTTTCTTTCTTGAGTCGTTTTCCCTATCTTGGATGCCTTTATTTCATCACCTTTACTATTACTATGTTTGACATATAGTCATAGGCTTTCCAAGGAAATGGAATATTAAATTCATGGTGATGTAAGAGAGCTTTTTCCTGATTCATCCTGGGCACATAGAGCATCATGATGAGTCTTTCCTGGCTCTTAGCTAAAAGGGACTGTGGGAATGGCTGAAGGGGAGGGATAAAAAGTCTCTCTGCTTTGCTGCCAGCAGACAGGCCTTTCCTTTCTGCCACTGGGAGGAGCATGAAACAAGAGAAACCACATCTTCCTCCTTTGGAACAGAAAGCTGCAACTCCAAGACTGGAAAGACTAAAGTTGACATCTGTATTAATTT
>NW_008824445.1:676311-686427 GCF_000699105.1 Pygoscelis adeliae
GATATGTGGGAATAAGTGGTCTCATCTTTTGGGATGTCAGTGAATACAGTTTTTTTTGGCTTGAATACTGAGTTTATTGAGGCATTGTGCTTTTGTTTCCCCTTTCCAGCCTTACAAACTGCATAGGGAAGTTGGATGTTTGTCTAAGTGTGCCACTAAAAATGGACCGGTTGTCACTTTGTGCAGTCCCAGCCCTGTTACAGCTCCTGGGCTGGGATGTAGCTGTAATCCTGCCGGCTCTGCTTTTGTTCTGGGGCTTCCAGAACAGGTTTGTGCCCCCTCAGCATGCCCTAAAAACTTCAGGGATAAGAGGGGGTGTTGAACAATTTTTTTTTTTTTTTAAAATTATTATTACCTGTTGATCTGTTTCCCTGTCTTTAGTTAAACTAGTTGGGCAGCGCTAGGCAGGTTGCAGAAAAATGGATATTCTCCAATGGGGTGAATTTCTGTTCTCAGATGTGATCCTGCAGTCTGGGAGCTCAAGGACAGGGACTCTGTGCATAACAGAGTGCAGGACAGTGCCATGCTTATCGAAGGAGGAGTGATGCTGGAAGTGATTGTAGTCCTGCTGTGCTAGCACTTATGTTTCTGGACACAAAAAAAAAGTCAAATTGCAGTAAGTGAATGAATCCAGACCCTTTTTGGTGCAGAGGGGAAACACTAGCTTTCCCTCCCTGTGAAATAAACCCATGCTGATTATTTAAGACCTGCCTGTTAGGTCTGAAGTTTTGATGGCTGCCTTGGATACCAATGCACATGTATATAAGGCAGTGTAATGACTGGTATTCATGATGTGGAACACAACAGGATAAAATGTCAGTGCAGTCACTTTGACGTTCAGTGCAGTAACGGGGCAGCACTATAGGGATCTGATCCCATAAAATGGAGGTTTAGAAATGACAGCAAAGGTTTCTGCCTGATGCTACAGATTAACAATAAACCTCAAGGGCACGGTGTAATTATTTACTTTGCTAAATAACACAGAGGAATTATGGTTTAATTACAGTAGTTTAGCTGTGCAATAGAATTGCAGAGACTGTAGCTTCAGTGCATTGCATTAATGAGCCTTTCTAACGGTTACTTCTAATATTGGATAATGTTTCTTTTGTTTTAAATCATCCTTTTTAAATGAGTTCCATGCAGATGAGAAGGAACCTTTCCAGAGTATCACAATGGATTGTTTTTGTTTCCAAAAGACACAACCAACAAGGCACTTGATATTACAATTATACTCAGTAAAGCCAGATGCATTTGGCTCTGCTCTTGTGTCATCGACAGCCCTTTTGTGCTAGCTTTTGATGAAATGTAAGCAAAAAAGGATGTAACTGGGCATCCTCAGATGGCAAGAGTCTATATTTCTCAATCCTATCATCAATCCAATCAACTCCTTTCATTTGAAGAAGATTGGAGAGGAGAATAATGCACATTAAGTAATAGCTTTTTCTGAACATTTAGGGCATACTAATTAATAAACAGTTCATTACAACTTTAGGGCCCAATTTTATTTTTATCGCAGTCAGTGGCCCAGCTCCCTCAACTAAACAAGAAGAGTGTTAGCCATTGCTGTGTAGTGTCCCAGAAAATAGATCCTTCCTCTGTTGTTACTAATCCCTCCTCTTTTCTAGCCTTTTCTCTAGCTTGTCTCTCCCGCCTGCTCTAGGATGATCTTTCTCCCCACAATTACAAACCTGCAGACACTTCTTTAGTGCTGGTATCCCACTGACAGTCCAAGAAAGTCCCATTTCAGATGATGACAATTTTGTACTCTATGATGGAAGATGCCATACAACCATTCACACTGCTGTCACCGTATAATTGTTGAAGGTATTTGTGGTCCTTCCTCCCTTTCTGCAATAATTTGCAGCTCCTTGTTTTTGCCTTCAGGCGTCTCTTACTTCTTATACTGAAAGTTCTGCTTGTCCCTTGTTCTCTGCTCTGAAGAGTCTCTTCTAGATTAATTTTTGAGGAAGGAGAGGGTTGTTTTGGTTTTCTTTATTTTCCCTCTTCATTCCAGCTTTTGTTTTCATTATTATCAAACACTTCTTATAAGCCCAGAGCCTCCCTGCGTTGTTGCAGCCTGAGAAGCTGTTCTGCATTTTTGATGGTCTATACTGTACAGGAGATTGTTCTTACCCAGCTGGTTTGAGCTGGGAGCCCTCCTGGCCATGATCAAAGTCATGGTTAGAGCTTGCTGAGGAAGGCTCAACAAATTATTTTGTGGAAATGAGAGCAAAATCTTTCCAACTCCAGAAATTAGTCATTACCCTTTAATTAAATTCCTCTAAATTCTAGATCTAAGTGGTATCTTGGGCCAGCCAGTTCCTCAAATAAACTCTACAATAAATTAAGATTGAATTGAGTACAAATAAAAATATTTCTAAAATACTGTTGCTTTTAAGTTCAATTACATGTCCCACAGTTTCTTTTGTTATGAGAGGAAGGAATCTGGTTTTTTATTCATCTGTTCGGTGCTGTTCCTCATTTTATATAATTGTGTCCCATTCTCTCTTTTTCAACAAACTTTTAAACTATGACAACGTGAAGCATGAATCATGTGTGAATGGAGCAGGAGACTGCATGTCAAGAGTGGTTACCAGTTGGGCAGGACCTGGCAGTGATGGACGCCAGCATTTCTTGACCAAGTTGGCTGCCTGGGAGATGTAGGGCCTGGGGGAGTGAAGAGTGAAGACTGGTCCTTGTACTTATTTTGAAGATTTTTTTTTTTCCCTTTTTTTTTTGGTAGGCTTTTCAATTGCTCTCAGAGGAACCGTTTATTTGCCTATCTCATAGGTGTTACAGTGAGCTGGACTGGAGGAACATTTGGAAGAGAGAAGGAGATTATGGTTAATGCCTGCGATTCACCCCTGACAGGCTGTTCATTTCATTTTAGTTATGGATGCTGATCTAAGCTGTGTATCTCAACTATGCATGGTAAATTCATAGTTAGGCAAAACGTGCTTTCTTTTTCCTGCTTTACACCTCTAAAGAGATCAAATGCTTTTCACAGACAAGCTGATAAAATACCTGAAGTGCTTTGTGTCGAGCAAGGTGATATTAACATGGAAATCTAGATTGTTCACTGATACAGCTGTCCAGGCTTAGTTAAGTTTCATGTATTGGGAGCTGGTGATTCTTCAAACTGTCAATTTTCGGAGTGGATGAGTGACTAAAACAGATATATTAACGTCTGGCAGTTGAAGTACTGTAGCCTGTGGTTATACAGACTAGGTTAGCATCTTGCCAAGATTCAGAAAATAAATGGAGTAAGTGGTAAAAAGGGGAATGCTATGTACACCAGGAAAAGCTCTGGTGTTTCCTCTCAGGAAGAAAAGGAAATAAAAGACTGGTTTAGTGCTAATTTTTGCTGACGGGGTAAAAATAAGACTCTAATTCTTAGAGATACAAGGGAAGTCGGCATTTTCTTCTCAGAAATGTGGCTGTAAGTCCCTGTGTCCTGGCCCAATTGTGGTTTGGGTAATCACATTTTGTAGATCAAAATTTCCATTGTTGTTTCAATTGTCTGAAGCTATTGATTGTTCAAGGTTATTGTCGTGGTTTAACCTCAGTTGGCAACTAAGCACCACACAGCCGCTCGCTCACTCCCCCCCACCCGGTGGGATGGGGGAGAGAATTGGAAAAGCACAAGTGAGAAAAACTCGTGGGTTGAGATAAAAAACAGTTTAATAATTGAAATAAAAGAAAAAAAAAAATAATATGATAATAATAATACACAAAGCAAGTGATGCACAGTACAATTGCTCACCACCCGCCGACCGATGCCCAGCCAGTCCCTGGAAGTTAATGTTCATTTCAAACTGCAGGTGAATGACACAAAATAACTTCTTTATGTTCTTGCTACTGTGGTTGTGAAATCTGGCATGGAAGGAGCACGGCAGGCACTTGGGAACTGCAGTGGTATACTGGGAACTAGAGAGAAGGAAGAGGTTCTCTGGTCTCGTTACCTTGTGTTTTTTGGTTTGTTTGTTTTGTTTCAAAACAAAATCTCATCTGTTCTCAATTATCTGTAGTTACTTGTGAAACTGGACAAAAATTTATTTGCTCACTGAAGAAAGTGAATTTTTGTGTCAACCAAAACTAGTTACACGTTTATACCATTTAGGCTAAAAATAAGGAAAAACATTTGATCCATATTTTCTCTAGACCTTGGAAAAATAGATGGGTTGGGTTTTTTTGTGGTGGTTTTTTTGTTTTGTTTTTTAATATCCTTGTTCTGAATTGTTACTTTCTTTTAAAATTTTCTTACCGTGGCTTTCAAAAGGTGCATGCTCTGACCTTCCAAGAGTGATATAAAATTTTTAATTTTGGTGGATCTGATCTGAAGAAATACTGCAACTTTTTTCTTTTTCAGATTCAGTCACATTAAAAAAATCAATTCTTTGCCCAGCTGTACATATTAGGGACATTTACAGGTCTACAAGTCTTATTTTCAGAGAACTGAGTAGGAGCTACCTGGGAAGACAACAAGGGCACAACAGTAAATTGGGCGCTGGTATTTCTGTCAGGTTTGTCCGAAGAAATGCCAAGGGTTGTGTACAAGGAAACCTTGTGCAGGCAGGAAGGACATCTGAATTCACTCTAGCTCAGGAACAAGCAACAGCAGGACAGAAAATGCAAATAGCATTCAGACAAGTCTAAAGAAAACTGCAGCAGAAGTGGTTAAAGCAGCCTGTTTGTCACCAGGACCCCACTGTATGCCCCATCCATTTCCCATTCTTGTGACCAGCACGCTGTACGTTCAGAGTTGCAAAAGTGATGATCCATAAAATGTATAAATATAACAAACTCGGACAGCAGCAGCAGAGTTAGAGAAGCCTCATGCCACAATCTCCTGCTTCCCACTGTTAAAGACGTGTAGCCAGGGCATTGTTGATCTGCCTGGTACAATCAAAGATGTTTGCATGCTGCACTGAACATATGCTCTAGGTACTCTCCACGGGGGCTGGCAGATTGCTTCCTCTGTGCAATCATTTGTGGTGCTGCTGCTGCTATTCTCCTGCCCAAATGCAGGTCTGAAACCGACACAGTAATTTTCAGTTCTGATTTAAGTATTCCTGATGCTGGGACTCTCAGAGGACTGCAGTTTAAAAAGGTACTATTTCTGGGCCAGCCCTAAAAAGCAGAAATACCCAGAGATCTGGGGACTTGTATTTTGAAAGGTTTTTTTCATTATTTTGGGCTAGAATTTTACGAGTATAGCTTACCAGCTGTTTGAATAAAAATTCAAACCTAGCTCTGGTTTGGCTTTAAACCCGAGTTCTCCTCTAAAACTGATCTTGGCGCTGAAGACAACCCTCTTTATTTAGCTGCTCTGTGTAATGTATGAGCAGCTTATGAAGTGTACTCTTTGATAACAGCTTGATGAAAAATTTTGCCTTACATAAATAGTGTAATGAACTTGGTGTGCCATTTTGCCTTTATTAGATGTATGTGGGAGGCTCAGATCTGCAACATGCACTCTGTGATCCCAGCAGGTCTCGGAGGTCCCTTGTTGTAGGAGGTTGGGCCCGGAGGGGGGAAAGGAAAGAAGAAGGAGTTAGAAGAAATTGTTGTGCTGTGTCTGTTCAGTTCCCAGCTGCTGTATTGTACAGCAGAATGACAAACTTTACCTTTACGCTGCTGAGGTGTTAATCCACTTTCTGCATTGACAATCCCTCTTTCCTTCCAGCAGAAGCAACTCAACATTTTACTCTACTTTTTTTTTCCCCCCTTCTTTTTTTCAGTGGCCATATGGACATTTTGGCTTTGAGTTGAAGCACAGGACACTATGGTGCAAACAAGCAAACTTTGCATATGGGCTGCTGCTTTGTTATGGCAGCTAATGTCTGTTCAACTGTGAGCAGAAATCTGTTTAAAGAGTCTATGAGAGAGCAATACAGCTGGTTAGGCAAACGTTTCAACTTCAGAAAATTCTTGAGAAACTTCTTAAGAAGAACAATGGAGTAGGTGCCAGAAGAACAAAAGAATGATCCTAACTGACATCGTGTTATTAGGATAAAATCACTCTCTGGATCCACTCAGGCAATGATGGATGGGATGTGTACACAACATTGATCACTGCACGTTTTATTTCCTTAGCCTGTCTATTACCTACCAGGAGGGTGTACTACCGGATTCTTAAGCAGTTTCTACTTATCTGTGAGAGGCCCAAATTTCACCTACACTGACACTCTTTTCCACTATTTTGGCAGTGTGGAAGGATCTCTATATGGCTCAGAATCAACCCCAAGATCTTTGTTGAGCTCCTTTTCCTTTCCTATCCAGCATCAAGCCAAAACCAGAATGCGTTCTTCTTTTCTTTGTCAAGTGTCGGTATCTGTTGGACCCCTGGGGTTAGTCTCCTATCCCCGCTTACTGGCAATGGTAAGGGAGCTTCAAAGGCACAGAGCCATTGAACAGGCAGGCACATAAGGGGAGGCTGCATCCTACCTGGATGAAACAGATTAGAAGTGGGAGTTGAAATCAGATGAAACGGCAAGAAGTCAAAACCTCAGTCTCTCTCTCAAACATCCCTCTCATTCTGAAAGTTGAGTATTTTCAGGTAGGTTTTTTGTCTTTTGAAAAATTATTTGTATTTTCCTGTTTCTTTTGGAGGCCTAACCAGTAGTGATCCCAAAGATCATTAGAGATTGTTTCTGCTGGAAACAAGAACTAGCTCTCCCAATAAAGTGTGTTTAGAGGTTGATTTTCTAGGCTGTGGGTCAGTTCCTTTTCAAACAAACACTTCTATGTCTTCTAGGAGTGGACTACAGGGGACTATAGGATATCTTTTAATTGATACCATTGGAATATATTGTAAATACAGGGAGTGAAGAGCAAGTTCTTGGGTACTGTGCTGTGAGCACCACAGAAAATGAACATCAAACAAATCCAAAATGTGCCAAATCTAGCTGCTTTGCCATTTCTGCTTTGGCCATCTCTAGACGCAGCAGTGCTGCTCATCATGTGATACTGAAATAATCCATTGAATTTTAAACAAATCCAGAACTTCAGATTGTGGCTCTTGTTCAAGTGAAAGGCACAACTATCTCCTCTATTAAATATGCTAATGAAACCAAAATGGGGTTGGGGGGGGGCAAAGCCATTGTTCAATTTTAATGAAACATATTTTCTTTTTGCATTTTATTTTAATGAGAGATGTCCTATTAAGCTTAATACAGTCAAACTTCTGATAAAAGCCCTTATCGAAAACCATGCCATAGGAAAATAAATTAATTTAATTGTGGCAGCTAAACAAAATGGACCATTTTCTTGGGATGGAAGTGAAAGGGAATATGATCTAATAACACCACACTTATTAGTATTTCTGATATGTAAATTAAAAGCATTAAGTGAATAGCAAGATGATCCATAGCTTCCCTAGACAGAGTAATAAATGCGAGCCAGTTTTTTTAACACAGAAAACTGATATAATTAGAACACTGTTAACATTTTTTTTTTTTTTTTAGCTGTGTGAAATGTACAAGCCGCAGGAGACCAGTTCGTCATAATAATTAAAGTTCAGGAATAGTTTTATATTAACATAAGTGAGATTTGATAGATATCTTTTTAATTTACTGTAAATAGCTGCTTCTTGGTTTGTTGTCGTTTTTTTTAAGAAAACTTTTTTTTATTTTAACAGAAATAAGTCTCATCTTCGGGTGATGGTTCTGTTTGTTTCAGATGCTCCATAGTCTGTTATTTGCCAAGGGCATACGTTAAATATCTTCCTAAGTGAGGAACATATGGGTTACCACTTCACAACAGCAAACAGACACAACAATTTCTCTCTCATGCAGAGTACACGCTGAGCATGATCATTGGATATTGCTGAATTTCAGAATTTCTTTACATTCCAAATGCATTCTTTACAATAAAAGTTTATAAAATGTTGAGCACGTATTAATGACAAGGAAATGATGTCTGGGCTAGACATACTTTGTACTCTTTGGAATTTAATAGCATTTACTATTCCTATTATTTTGGTGTGGCTGGCATGATTTGCATAGTGCAGAGGGCAAATACAACCGTGCGGCACGATGAGACCACCGTGAGACACAGCCATTCCTCAGCTTGGGCATTGGGGCTGGCTCCATTATGACACACACTGAAGAACAGCCAGCAGAGGAGCTTGTGAAGCTCTAGGGAGAACATTGTAATGAGAGGCCGAGGAAATTACATTAAGGCTTTCTGTTTCAAAATGTTATTGTTTTGGGGCATTATGAAACCAACAAGATGGTAGTTTTGGTTTGGTTACTGCAGTGAAAAATCCCTTGGATGGTTCTCATGGTTGTCCCTTTTGAGAAGGGGCAGGGTGTGCTCCCCAAATCCTCTGGGGGGTATGGAGGCAGGGGAACTGTACAGCCCCTTTGGCCCCCCTATTCCACTGGGTTTGTTTTCAGGATACGCCTTGAACTGCAGGTCTAAGGAAATGTAAGACTCGTGTCCCAAACCCTGTGTAAAAAAACATGCCAAAAAAGGAGGATCTCTGAGATCGGAAACCTTTACTAGCTTGAACTTGAACTGGGTCCTTCAGTAGCTGTTAGGGTCTCTGAAAATCCCACCCCAAGTATCCAGCATCCCCATAGCCTGCGAGACTGTGTCACCTTCAGCATGGCCTGCTCTGAAAGCGAGAAGTATCTTTGTGCAGTGCCCATGGGAGCACTGGGGGCAAGATTGCTCTTCCATTCTAAAATATGTTGCTTTCTGCACCCCTGGCTCTTAAACCTATCTTCACTCATGTTCTTTTGGCGTATTCAGTCCTAAATCCCTTCTTGATATATTTGCAAGCTTTCTTTAGTTGTTCCTGCATGGATGATTTAAGGCCAGCAAATAACTTTTTCCCAGAGTATGCAAGTGTCTTCTCCAATAAATACAAACCACATCTCGCATCAGTGGGCACCCTGGGACTTGTGTAACAATTCCGCTCCTGTTTAGTTCAGATGGCATGCAAACACAGTCCAATTGTGTTGAATGTCGCAAAGGCCTGCCGGTTCAATGCAGGACTGATTTTCCACTTCTAATGGACAATAGGACATCACTGTGTTGGGAGGGAAAAAACAAGAAGCCATTGTAATCTGCTTTAGCTTGTGGCTATTCCGCTCTATATAGGTCTCCAGCAGAGTTTAAGTAACTTTAGTTGTGTAGTGCAAGTAGCGCACGAAGCCAAACCTAGAGTTAAAAGGATTCCTCCACGAGTCGTTCAGAGCAGCTATGGGTGCTGTGAACCCATAGCTATCGTCTGTTCCTAAACATCGACATTTGATTTATTTTGGCTTTCAATCATCATTTAAAAAATATGTATCTGTGTCAAGAATCCTGTTTTCTCAGTAATGCCCAGGGACATACATCCGAAAGCACGCGTTACAGACTATAGAAATGGAAGCGGAATGCAATCTTTCTTTGTGACACTCGCAACACTTTCTAGACGTGAGCTAGTGAACAGCCATTCTCTAGGAGCTGTATCTCAATAGCGTCTTTTAGCCCTGTTGTGGAATGGAGAGCAAAGAATAGGGTAGATGGACCATAAATAAGAGATGCGAGTTAGTATTGCTTAGGAAACGAGCGTCTGGAGAAAAGGGTAAATTCAGGAGTCAAAGAAAATATTACTGGCAAACAGAAACTTTATCTGAATGTATTGATTTATCTGTAGATCATAAATAAGCTGGCAGTTTTGGTCTCTCCAAGTGCTTTAAACTTGTCGTGATTACTTTTTCCTAATTCCCAGAAGAGGAGTTAAGAATTGGTCTGGGTTAAAACTATAGGGAAAAGTTGAAATGATCTGAATTAAATTCCTCAATCTGTTATGGACTTAAATGCTATGCTGAGTACATCACTAAATTATTGCATTTTGCCTTGATTCTTCATCTTTACCATCAGGGTAACAGGCCTTACCTGAGATAAAGGGCTGGCATGATCGGAACTGAAGCCGTGCTTGCTAGGCTGATAGGAGCTAATTAGAATCATAGAGTCGTTTAGGTTGGAAAAGACCTTTAAGATCATCAAGTCCAACTGTTAACCCAGCACTGCCAAGTCCACCACTAAACCATGTCCCTAAGCGCCACATCTACACGTCTCTTAAATACCTCCAGGGATGGTGACTCAACCACTTCCCTGGGC
>NW_008824445.1:686733-693726 GCF_000699105.1 Pygoscelis adeliae
TCCAGCACCTCAATGTCCTTCTTGCAGTGAGGGGCCCAAAACTGAACACAGTATTGGAGGTGCAGCCTCACCAGTGCCGAGTACAGGGGGACGATCACTCCCCTAGTCCTGCTGGCCACATTATTTCTGATACAAGCCAGGATGCCATTGGCCACCTGGGCACACTGCTGGCTCATATTCAGCCGGCTGTCGACCAACACCCCCAGGTCCTTTTCCACCGGGCAGCTTTCCAGCCCCTCTTCCCCAGGCCTGTAGCGTTGCATGGGGTTGTTGTGACCCAAGTGCAGGACCCGGCACTTGGCCTTGTTGAACCTCATCCAGTTGGCCTGGGCCCATCGATCCAGCCTGTCCAGGTCCTCATAGAAATTAAAACTCCTCATAGAAAGCTGCCGCTTGGGAGGCAGTAGACCTTGGTTTCAGTTCTCAGCTTTGAGAAGAGGTGAAGCATCGAGGCGTGGTGATAGCCCTTGCTGTCTTCTAGGATGCTTTCTAGGTGTACGTAACCACTGTGCTTTACAGTAATGAAACATGGTGGTGCAGAGCTGCTGCTGGTGTCTCGCCCAGATCTTTTTCTGGATGGGACCTAATGATGGAGGGGAAAAGGATCTGCACCTTCCCAGCTGTAGAGAAGCAGTTGTGTGTATGGGGACTTGGGGACTGAATCTTTGAGAGAACACAGGGGTTTCTGCATGTTCCATGGGGCCAGGTGTTCCAAGGAGACTCAGCACAGTTGTGTTATAGGTTCAGATTTTTCAAAGGAAATTCATAGCCGCCACGTTGAGTGATTTTTTTTTTTTTTTTTTTTTTGAAAGCCCAGCTCTAGTAATAAGCGTCAGGCTCAATTTCCTTGTAGACCTAATATTACTATTAATGCTTACGGGCTGAAGTGGAAGAACCACCCTGCTCACTGAGGGTGGATGTGGAGAGGTGAGAGCTAAGACAAGAGGAGAAATAGCCTCTGTGCTGTGCCCCAGTAAGATGGTAGGAGAGCAGGCCTCCTCTCTAAAGCTGCTGTTCTTTACCGGTCCTTGGCCAAGACCCTTAATGAGAGTAAGGCTCAAGAGACCTACATTTTGTTCCCAGGTTTGCTGATTTTGGCTGTACCCTTTCCTGGTGCTGAGGATTGTCCATCTGTCTTCCATCGCGCTATCTGAGCATGCTGCTGCTACCTAATTCAGAGGATGATTATGAGATTAAATTTCTTCTTTTCATAAAGACTTGGAGGTTTGGGGGTAACAGGTGTTGTACAATCATAGCTGATGGGATTAAGAAGATATTTTATTGATAAGGATGTATTTGGGGAGGCTAACAATTTATTTCTGAGCTCCCCTACAAACTAGCCTTAATTTTCATCTGCCATCTTGACGCAAACTAGGGAGGAAAGTAAATTCCCACAGTCAGACTGGAAAGAGCATTGCTATAATTCTGATTTAGTACCACTTCCTATTAGTCCTAGCCTCTCATCAGCTATACTCAGATGATAATTTATGTTTTAATGGGCAGAGCACTTTACTGCCCACAGGGTTCTAAACCAAGCCAGAATTTATGTCCCATGCCTCTGAAATACCATATATTTATTTCCCAGGCACTCGGAGGCGGTAGAGTTGAATCTGTAAAGAGCCTAGCTCTTCCCTGTGCTTTGCTGGGGGGCGCTTCAAACGTGGTTTTCGTTTGAAACCAGAGACAAGTGGCGGCAGATGCAAGAGAAAGCAGTTTAGTCCTGTAATGGGAATGGAGGAGGAATCGTGGAAGGGGATGCTATTGTAGGGTGGTTATGCTGTTTTTACCTCACCTTACTTCTAAATTTATTCTTTCCTAAAGGTACAGCCTCCTGGCTTTCCTGACAGGGGGCAGGGAGTTGCTGCTTGCGGCTGCCGCGGGAACAGGGCCCTCCTGGAGGCACTGTGCTCAGGGCTAGCTGCGAGCCGGAGCGCAGGGCGCTGTGCTGGTGCTCTGTGCTTGTGCTTGCCCTTTGCTGTTGCGTTGCAAGGGGTCCTGGGATGATTTTGCTCAGCACAGGAGTAACAAAGTAGCAGAAGGGCTTTTTAAAGAAATAGGAGTATTATGTATATTTCAAGCTATTTATATTTATGCAGGCCAAAATCCCGCGAGAGGCAGAGGCACTTGGAGAAGGCACTGTGCAGTGGTGAAGCAGCGTGAGTGTTGAGGGAGGAGGGAGGCAGTGAAGCCCGCTACGTCTCCTGGTGTTTCAGGCCTGTAGCATGCCAGCCCTCCCCATCATGTTGATTTAGAACAGCCAACCAACATTTGGGGCTGGGCTGGCAATTCTCAGAGCACGTTTGGGCATTGATTTCTCTACCTGTTTTAGGGCTCAGCACACCCTGATGGCAGAGATGGGGAAAAGTTAGCCATGTGCCTTGCCTTGGTCTTCGACTCTGGCAGTTTGCTTCTCTCTGCCCTGAAGGGAACAGAAAAGTTAATTTTCTTGACTATCCTAAAAGTTGGAGAGGTTTTCCCTTTCCTTCTGGCAAAGAGGCGTTAGGAGGATCCCCATTTTTAGTGCTGAAATTATCACTATTGCTTGGAGCAGAGTGAAGGTGAAGCTCTTGCGGACTGATGCTATCAGGGAGGACAGTTTGATGGTGATTGCAGTGATACCTTGACAACTTGTGACGTGTGCCAGTCAGAACTTGGAGCTCTGCAGTTAAAATTGTTTCTAAATTATCTGCAGGCCTCTATTTCCTGAATCTCCAAGTCTAATAAGTCTCAATTAAAACTTCCCACTCAGGCTATATGACCATTAACTGCTTTCAGTAAATCTTCTTCTGCTAGTTTCCAACCAGTAAACTCCACTGGGCATTTAATTTAAATATGTGGCAGCCAAATTTCTTTGCTGTAGGTGTGGGGTGGGATTCTTTTATATAATTTATAAAGATAAGTTACATAAAATCAACCGTGGCAAGTTTGTTCCATTTTATTAGACACAGAAACCTTTCCCAACATTTGAAATGCTGTCAGGCACTTGGTGACAAGAAATGTGTGTGTTTGTGTGTGTGCTACATGAAATAATTACTGTTTGTAGCGCAGAGACCGGTTTAATATAAAAGAATATACAGTTTTTTTTTTCTTAAAAACATATTACAGCTAAGAAATAGATGGAATTTAAGAAGTTGGAAAGAAAAAGAAAAACAAAAAACAGAAAAAGAAGTCACAAAGGATAAGAACTATGATGGTAAAAAACCAAAAATGTATCACTGGAATTAGTATTTACAGCAGATAGTGCTTCCAAACCCTTGGAGAGGTGAGGAATTATAAATGACAGGTGCTGTAGAAACAAAAAAATAGTCCCTACTGCTAGGCTTTTGTGAACTTGGTGTGAGGCAGAATGCAAGGGAGGGGACAAAGCAGGCAAATGGGAAGAGGAAAGGTGTCGGGTTGCCAGGAAAACAGAAATTACAGTTTACCACTGACAAATATCAGCAGGGGCTGAATTGCAGTCATCACAACTTGAACTTTTCAGAAGCTTTGCACAAAAACTCGGGTTTTGTTCTTGCTTAAAATTAAAAAGTGCTGATGCTCAAAGTAGGAGGTGTTGGAAAGGCTGACCAAAGCTTCGACAGACTGGACTAATTCTCCAAATCTGAATTTGGTTCTGTCTCTAAGTGGCATCATTTATGTGCTGTGATGCATAGCAGAAAACACAGGTTACACCAGGTTTGATGCCCTTCTGTTACCCTGAGGACTGGTTGGAGTATCCCCACTTCTCATGGTCTGCTACCAACTGGCAATCATGTGTAACAAGTTTTTGTTTTTATTCGTCTGCCTTGGGAGTGCCCGCTATTGTACCGGGCTGGAGGCAGGCAGCCGGCCCTGCCGATGAGATTGACAGTGCTCTGTCACAGTAATTCCTGCGTTGTAGAGAATGTTGACTGGTTCTCTCTCACAGACAGAGCATTTCCTGTCCTGAGAGATGCTTGAATTAGGAGGTATGGTTATCACTACTTTGTTGAAGGCATTTCAGCCACTGAATATCCCATTACTGTTAGCAGCTCCTGAGATGATCTATTTAAAACTCAGTAGTTCTGTAGATATATTTTTAACATGTGCAAACATTTTTCTGGCTTTGCCCAGACTCACATCCCCAATGTTTGCTTTGTATTTCACCTTTCAACCAGTAGCAAGGTTTAAATAGGGCATTCTGGGAAGAATTTTTTGCATCCCAGCAGAAAACCAGACAGCTGCTTTGTGTTTTACTGGCTCAAAGGCATGGATCAATTGCCTATGACTTGGTGTGCAACCTTGTTACATTCATGTGGATATGGGATGCAGGGGAATGAGTCAATTGGAAGCTTGTGGCTAGTTTGCTGTATTTTTTTCTGCAGAGAAGATTTGGGAGACTGTTTGTGCATAAATAATTGTTAAACCAATCATTAACACATAGTCCTCCCCAGCTAAAACACTGGAGTGCATGATTCATCCTTGCCTCCCCCTGCACCTCACTGCTGCAGCTGGGCTCAGGCAGCCTTTTGCTCCGGGGTGAAGGGAGGATACCAAAGACACAGTATAATAGAAAAGAGCCAGGTTCATTAATTCCTTGAGTTGGGCAGTCGCTAAGAGTTCTTATCCTCATGTCCTCTTCCCAGCAAGTCCTGTCTACCTTAGGAGCTGTTCTGGCTTGATAGTACCTCTCCTTCCCTGAAGGAGTGCTGCTTTGATCTTGCTGTTGATGAGCTTTGGGTTGCTCCTTAGACTCCTCTTTGGGGCTGGATGCCGAGTCTGACCTGTCCTGTGTATGTTACTGTGCTCAACGTACGTGCTTTGAAGCTGGAGTTAAAAGGAAGCCAAACCTTTCTTTCCTGACACAGGATCATGCCCTTTCAATATGAAAGCTTTTTACATTTATTTAATCACTGCTGCCTAGAGGAATTTCTCTGAGCATTTAATACACATTATTGTTGAGAAGCTGTTAAAGAGGTTTAATTCATTTATATTCATTTATGTTATATCACAACAGAACATACACTTCCTTTAAAATTACATTGTGCTGAGCACCAGAATTCCTTTCTTGTAATGCTTGCTTGAAGGCTTATTCAGTCATACTGTGGTTACAGGTTTCATAATATTTGGCAGTCATTGTTACTCCAGGTTTTTGCTGCTGCAGTATGGGACTGGAGATATCTGCCGCTTTTAAAGTATAATAGCTTATTTTAGCAACGGCATCTTTCCTTTTGGATCATCCAGTTCTTTGTAAGACACGTTGCTTGTTTGTCAAGTCAGCACGGTGTTAGCCTTGCTTTGTATGCTAGTATCTCATCTTCACAATTGCAAAAATTAAAGACTTCAGCTTTTGAATAGGTAGAAGATCTTTTTCTGCAGGAGATAATGGTGGCACTATTGATACAGGTCCTCACTGAGATCAGCGCAAGCTTGCCTGTTTGGAGGGGTGGCTGGTGGACCCAAACGCACACATGCTGATAGCTAGGGCTCTTGGTAAGTAAGGTCAAAGCTACTCCATTTCCTTAGATGCAAGAGCCATTTAGTTCTCCATCCTTACATGAGGTCCAATGGCATGAGCTGAATTAGCTGAAACTGTCAGGTTGACTGCCTGAAATGCTCCCATGTCAAAAAATAACATGATACTATGTCTTTCGCAGCCACAGAAAGAACCGACTTTGGAGTGCTTTCTAAATTTGAAAGAAATTATATTTTTTAACCATTTAATTTCCAAGTACCATAATTTCAATTGACTTTAATGGATATCTTTCTAATATTTATTATTTAAATTTACCTACTTTCTTCAACTGAATTTCTATAAACTGCATTACCATCAACATACGGCACGTTTAGTTATAAAACTAAGGATGCAGAAGGTAATTTCAATTAAGAGAAAAGAAAAAAATTAGCAGCTAGGAAGGCAACATCTGTGTTCTTCTGCAGGAAAGGGAATATATCCACTGGCATGAAGATGCCTATCTCAGTGAGAATAAGTCAGGTCTGAAGAAATTAACATTGCGTCAGGTGGATAGGGAAATTACTGTCTTTTCTAAAAAAGAATTGGTGACATCATTTGAAACTGGGAGCTGGCAGGTTCAAAATGAAAGGAGGTACTGCTTCACCAACTGCATAACCTGTGGAAGTCCTTGCTAGAGGATGTTGTAGATTATAAAAGTTTATGTGGGTTTGGAAAGGAAAGGGGCATCGTTACGGAAGAAAATCCATTCAGTAATATTAAATTTCCTTTTTTTTCTTTTTCTTTTTTTTTTTTCTTTGGAAAGTCCCTGCACTGTAGGCTGCTGCTGGCTGGCTGAGGGCTTGGGGTGTGTGTCGCTGCATGCTTGCCCTGTCCTGGCACCCTCTTAGACATCCTCCGCCAGGGATCTTTGTGATTGTAGTGTGGAGAGAGATGTGCGTGTGGTCTGACTCGACTCCTAACCACAACAGTCGCACCAGCACAAAGCTGATGTCGAAGACAGGCCTAAGGTAAAAGGCATAGTCCCTGTTCCTTCCTCTGCACAGCACTGCCTGCTTCTTCATTTATTTTGAGATGGTGAAATGAGCTGGGATTGGGCAGGGATGCGACCTGCTGTGTTTCTTGTTTTCAGTGCCTCCAGAAGGAAGGAGCAGTTCAGCAAATGAGAGAGTCTGCTCCGTGTGGGATGTTTTCCCCTCTTCTCCCTCACCTCAGTCTAGCTGATTAATGGTTATTTATAGCGTGCAGTTCACTGGCCTGCATGTGGCCATTTGGCTGCAGAATCAGGTCTTGTCCTTTAATATGTCCCTTAGCTAGAAGCCATCTGATAAACTGCTGACATAGGATTTGAATTTTCCTAAGGCAAAGCCTCTGTCTAATTCTAAAACAGAATTAGAGGTGGTGTGGGCATGCCTTGGTCAATGTAAATCCTAGAAGGAAAGTTTAAACTTTTCTGGTACGTTGTCATGGGAAGACGTAGGCTGCAAGCATTGAAATGCAAAGCATCAAAATGATTGCTTGCTTCAAAGCACTTAATGTGTAAAGCAGAGACAATGCAGTTC
>NW_008824445.1:693754-723955 GCF_000699105.1 Pygoscelis adeliae
CTGCATAGCAGGCTACTGTGGAGATGAGCAGGGGTCGGCTTGCCTTTATTTTTGGTTACAGCACACTGCAATCGCATCATTCCTGTTTCCGACACACCCTCTATGGGGCCTTGCTCTTCCACCTACCACCCAGGGAAACAGTCTGTCAAATCACATGACTGCCATGACTTTTAACTTCAAGCTGCTCCGTTTTCCCCATTAACCCTCTACATTACACCCTCTTTCAAAGCCTCACTGCAATTTTCTTCTCTTCTTTTCCCTGGGAGTTAAATCAGCAGATGTTGTATCATCCACTGCAAATTTTAATCTGCCTTTGCTTCCAGGGTACCTTGGTCACTTAAGACTGAGTTAAGTAGAAGCAAAGGAGAAGGAAGACGAGAAGGAGGAGGAAGAGGAGGAGGAAGAAACAGATGGTCACTGGTGTTGCTGAACACTGTCATCCATGAAAATCTCAAATTGGCAGCCACAAAGCGTGATGGTGCCAGACTGCAGATGTACTGACACGGGCTTCAGGCTTTCCATTTACTGTGAAGCTGCACCTGCAACAGTAAAGGCTTAATGCTAACCCACAGAGACTGTGTGCATCATCCTCAGTAGTGAGAGAGTAGGCCAGAGCGGGCCTTTATCTGCATGGCATTGTGTGTGTGCTTCAGGAGATGACATTCTGAAGTTTTTATGGTCCTGTTGAAGAAAGGTTAAAACAAATCAAAGGTAGATGTAGTTCCTGCTTTTGCCCTGCTACAGTTCCTGTGTGATTTTGGGTAAGTCACGAGAGGCCCGATTCTGCAGCCCTTACACCTCCTGGAAACTGTGTTGGCTTTGGTTAGTTGGCCATCCATGTGAACATCAGGTAACGATGGCAATACTATGGCCTTTTCCCTCAACTCTCTGGAGTGATGCAGTTCCTTTTGCATTTGTGTGCAAATTGTGCAGTCTAGTAGTAGCAGGTCATTTCTCTTTTTGACAATACATGTCAAGTACTGATAAATTCCTGCCTCTTTGTCTACCAGTACTTCATTCTTTAATTCTGTTCCCATGTAAGTCCCTCCAGTCAACTTCTTTTTCTAGATTTTCTGGCTTTTATCACTGATACCCCCAGTAAAACATGCCACCTTCTCCTTGTGGTCCTGCTTTAGTCCTGTCAGGAGATGGATTGTTACAGTCCTACGCTGTCAAACATTTCCCATTTGTGGTGCAACCTTTGCACCAGCTTTTTTTGCAGACATAATGTACTGGAAAATCACGTTTCATCCTTGGTGTCATCTAAATCTGTTGGTTTGGTTTTGGCCTGCTTTCCTAAAGAGATGAGGTGGAGAGGTGTGTGTCCTGTTTTGAACCAAATGTGACGAAGGTAAAGTTTTCAAAGATACTGAATTCCTGTAAGTTTCATGAAATAAAAATGCTAGATAGAGAAGAGAGTCTGTATTAGGGCTCCTTCTGACAGAAAAGCCACAGCATCACCTCCGCACCTGTTGGACACCGGAGAACCCACCAAGGAGAGCACTGTTACGAAAAGCCAATGTCAGGAAATGTCTCACGTAGATCTTAGACCTTGTTAGATCCAAGCCTGAAGCTCAGTTTCATTAGTTCTGCTGCTCCCCGAACCTCTTGGCATTATTGTAGCATATTTTACACAGATCTTCCTGAGATGTACCACTTTATTTTTATTTTTCCATGTAGGTGGTTATTTAGTGCCTATGTATATCATCTCTTTAGGTGCTTTTTTCTGATTCTTTGCCCTGGCTAATGTTTGCATTTCTTTCCAATTTAATATTGTACATTTTTATAGATAAAAAGAAAGAGGCATGCTAAAATATATTACTGATCTAACACCAGTTCTGGTTTTTTCCAGAAACTGAACTAGTTTTTTAAAACTGAGTTTATAAACTGAGCTTGTTTATGCGACTTATTAAGGGTCTTCTGCTTAAATAATTACATACTAAGTGTCCTTACAGTTCATATTTTCTTATAATTTCAATTTGTGTCCCTTTACAGTCTTCAGAAGCATCTTTATTTCAACTGAGTAACAAGCGTGTGTCTACTTTTTCTATTTAAAAAAACGTGGCAGTTTTCCAGACGGTACCTGTTTTATAAGACTGTTTATAGAGATCTATATTTCAAGCAACCCGTGACCTACACCTGCAAACCATATAAAATCATTGCTGAATGGAACTCTAAATAGGGTACATTCATTCTTCAGCAAAGATTCTTGCTCTGTGCTGTATCATAACAGGTGACAAACGAAAACATAACAGTGAGTTATTCAACCTAATTTCTTGAGCTGGATGTACAATTTGTAGCAAAAGCTTTGTTTTGCTTCTGCTTGTTTTGAATTGTTCACAGGCTGTTTGTCATTTGACCACATTATTTAACATTTGAAATGATTTGCCAAGTAACTTTCACAAATTATTCTGTAGATTTGTGTGCAAGTGAGATACTGTGAGTTTTCTTACTGCATGCGGTAGTCATCTTGAAGTAGGTAAGTTCATGGCCAGTGCTGTTGCTTATTGTAGCTCTGAATAAAACCCTTCTTGAAAAGCTTTTCACACCCAGAATATGTGAAATTCTTGTGAACGTATTGCACAGGCAGTAAGTATGGCAAGAAGCTCTCCTGGGGGTAGGAGGGCTCCTGCAAATGTGACACAGGGTCTTACGTGGTGCGCACAGGCTCTTCCGTCTTCCGCATCCGTGTCCGATCTGCTTGTGGCTGAATGGCAGGCATATTTCCTCCTGGCACTGTGTGATAACTGCTTTTTTGGTTTGCCGGTGACAACTCCAAAGCCTTTATTAAAAATGGCGATAAGTGGGTATGAAGTGACGATAAATCGATTTTGAAGGAGTCGAGGCCCAAATAGGCCAAAGTTTCAATTTTTTTAACTTCCAGTTAAGTTGAAATTAAATTGAAACATACTCAATTCAAATTAAAAGATAAAAATGTTTGATTTTTAAAGTGTAGGCAGTTTTAGAACAAAAAAAAAAAAAGGACTTTTTAATTGATTTTGGTTTTCTTCACTGTAACAACTGAGGTGCAGGCACTTGCAAAGTGTGCTGCTGCAACTGTACTTTTTAGCCCAAAGAATTATTTGCTCTACATGCATTTTTCTAGCTTTGAACTAATTTGCATGCATCAAGCTGAGCAAAATGAAAGCATATATGCACTATTGTGCCCTAAATGAAAATTACTACAACATGGTATAAAGATACATATAGAAGACATGATGAGTTAAAGAGAAAATACCATGAGAGCGTGTTATTTGCAATGTATGCAAATAAATTTACCTGGCAAAGCTGTTCTAAATTTTTAATTCATGAGTTTGTTAAAATAGTGAAAGGTAATTATTCTTTTAATTATAACAAAACAGTTTCCAGATTGCCATGGTAATAGTTAAATGTATTTCCCATAAATTTATTATGGTGATTGTAATGACTATTACCTTTAAATCCCTTTTTTCTTTTTCTTTTCTTTTTAATTACAGAGCATATGATTTTTTCCCCAAGGTTAAAGACCAGAAGTAAAGGTGCAGGAAGGAAATGTCTTATATGTGAGAGAAAAAGTATTGTTATGCTACTGATTGTAGTACTGATGGTTCAGTTGGTAGCAATTGCTCAACTGTTCCAGAACTGGAACAATGATCCAGGTGGATCAAGGACAACTTCCTTATAAATCAGAAAATGATGGCCTTCCTGACTGGGTCTCAAATCTATCTCAATACTCTATCTAGTATTCTTTGCAGAAACATTGCTATTAGTTCCCATGTCCGATTCGACTGAGTACACTCTGTCTCCCTAAACTTTTTTGTATGCTCTGTGGGGTATGATTCACTTCCATTCTAAATTTCTGTGGAGTATCGTAGTGTGGCTGTTAGGGGGCTGCTGCCTTCCATGGTAGCGAGTCCTCAGACGTTTCCATGGCAAGCAGAGAATCAAGGTAACAGTGGCCATCAAGACGGGAGATCAGAGCCCATGTACCTTAAAGTAAATAGCCAAGCCCTACGGAAGGAGCCACCTCTGTAACCCCTGTGATAACTAGAACTGCTCAGCTATTTGTTTTTAGAATGGTTTCCTAACAGGAAATCCAGGATTTCCTAGCTTTTATGCAAGTGTTTAGTGTTCAGCCAGGAAACGATTAATGTAGTGCCTTATTTCAGGTAAATTTGCTCTGAATTGGAGTATTTCATTTTATTGGACTGCTCTGAAATGTTTCAGTGAAATCCATTCAACAAAACCATTAAAAATCTTGAACCCAGCAGGCCATTGCTGTACTTGGTTCCTGTTTTCTCTTCTGGTTCAATAATTCTAGATGGAAAAACGTTTCCCGTTGACCCTCTGGGTCACCTTAGAGTCTGAAAGAGTCTTTTAGTTGTACCTAGTACATCAGCTGGAGGGCCAGAGAGATGTGGTGTTCAGGTATCTGGCCAGGAGTCGCTGCAGAGAAGCCGATGTTGTGCTCTGTACGGCAGAACCGTCTCTTTCCTCCGTGGTCTGACACCTTGGCACTGAAGGGTGCTGCAGGGCGCAGCTTGTGTTCGTGTAGCACGAGGGCCGCTGCGAGTGTGTGCAGCTGCCGCCCAGCATGAGCAGGATCAGACCTGCTTTGTTGTACGAGTGGGGTCTCGGGATAGAACTGAATGGGGACTCAGTGTAAAGGAAATAATGTTGTGCCTGTCTTCAAGAATGAGAATAGCATCGGGCCTTATCCGATTACTCTGCTTTATGGAAGATATCCTGTACCCGCCGGCCTTTGAAGCAGGTGGCCTCAGCTGTTTTTTCCTGGCAGCTAAGGACATGAGTGCATCTATAGAGACTGTGACCATCGTTCTGAAGAGGTTATTTATGCATTCACCTTCATCAAAAGCAAAACCACTTCATTAAGCACCCAGGGAATGCAAGAGTGAGGGAACAGTGGTTTTCTTGATGAGATAAACACATTACAAGTTACTCAGTATACATAAAATAATAGCATATACCACATGTTCCAGGGAGTTCAGGCTGGAAGATGTGTCACCATTGCCATGTTCCTCTCATTTCCTCTGTATTCATCTAAAAGGTATTGATTCAGCCTCTGTAACTGGCTTGTTATACACTTTAAAAAAAAAAAAAAAAGCCCCCAAAATCCACAACAAAACTCTTCAAACTTTTACGCTGAAAGCTGTGCTGTGTGCTTGTATGTGTTTCGATTTGAATATGAATTGGAAGAACAAGAACTTGAATTTTCAGTACTCCAATGGGTAGATGAATAGATGAGTGAAGAGAGAAAGAAGAGTAAATTAAAAAACCCTAAGTAAAAGAAAAGCCTTGCAATAAGCCTCGTTTTTGTGCACTGCTCCGGGAGCAGAACCATCTGTCCTTTTGCCTCAGACACCATCCCTTTTATTCACATGGTCCTCTCAATTTTAAATTAAAAGAAAAAAAAGATAAGAGTTTTTAGGGATGCCTCATTATCTGTATTTTCTTTATGGAAACAACTCCCAGTGCAACTTGCTGTTTACTTCATTGCCTAGTATCTGAGTAGGGGCGGGATGGGAAGGAAAGCCTTTTGGATACATTTTGCAACTTGCTGTTTTAATTAGAGTATTGTCATCTCTTGGCTGCTTGCAGATCTCCAAAGAAACATTGTGGCCTGTTGGGTTATTCGCTAGACATTTGTGTCTAGAATAACGATCTTCTTGCAGTTTTTTCCTGTCATGGTTCTTTCCTTTCTGGAAGCGGGTTTCCAGTCAGGCTTTGGATGCTTGGTAAATAAGACTTGAATTGGAGGGGGGGGGGAAGACATGGTCCTTGCCCAAGTGGATTATTTGTCTCTTCTGTGCCACCCCTGTTCCACGGCAGGACCTGAGCAGGGCTGCAGCCAGGGATGTGGGCTCTGCGTCCCTGCTTCATGCCGGGGAGCTTGGTCTGGTGCTCCTGGGGGCTGACCTGGAGATGAAGCTCTTGTGCCCCACACAGATTGTGTCACTTGTATGGGACATGGGCCCCTGTTTTCCTCTGAAAGGAGAGGATGGAGGGGGCTTGTTCTCAGTGAATTAAAAGGGCCCTTTGGAGAGATGCCACCAAATCCAGCATTGCAGCTCACAATATGCTGCTTTTCACTCATAGGAAATACTTTGTTTAGGGGATGGTGATAGAGAAGCAAAGTCTAGGAGACAAAGTAAAAAAATGAGGAGAGGGGTCTCCAAGAAAATGAAGCTTCAACCTTAGGCTGGTTCCACAAAGCCCTTTGTGTTCTCAGTCCCACAAGCCAAATGCAAACAGTTCGTACAGGCCAGTATTAAAGGTAGTTTAAAACCAGTGTGACTTCAAGTACTGTGTAAGGGGAAAGGAGCCTTTATCTTGTTTCTTCGGCTTTGTAGGTCTCCTTGGAGCACTCGCATTTTAACTTTCAAATTGAAAATTGTTTCATTTTAAATTAATTTAAAGTAAAAGCTCCTGCATTCACTCACAAATGGTAAAAAACCCTAGTATCAAGACAGTTTGATGAAAACAGGTGTTAGTAAAACGCTCTATAGACTGCTGTCAAATGTGCTTCCTGATTTTAAAGGTTTTTCTGCTTTTTTGCATTGCTTCTGCTGAAAATAAGATGCAGAAGTACAAGTCTTGCAGCTAAAGCTGATAATCTACACCTACCTCCCATGGTCTGCTTTGTTTATATGGTGCCCTGGTGAGAAGTATTTTGAAGGGTTGGGGTTTGACTAAAAAGGGGTGCTGGAAAGTACTGTTGGGTTTTTTTAAATAAATAAATTCCCAGTCTCTCTTCCCCTCTGATTCTTCACTTGAAAAAAATTTTGCTTGATTTCTGAAATCTGTCATTCTTTTCATAAATTCTTCCCCCTCTCCTCTGATGTTTCAGTATATCAGAATTGCCAGACTTTCTTGGTTGTTCCACGGTCCTATGCTGAAGATGTCATTGTTTCACCCCCCAAAAATAATATGGAATTACTTTATTCTTTAAAAGAAGCCTTCAGTGCCTCCAGTCAAACTGGATAAAACTCATTAACCTGATGTTCCTATGTTAAAAGCAATTTAAAAACAAATATAATTTGGAAACCTAAGAATGCTGTTTAATACCACATTGTGAGAAACACGGTAGAGGTTACTTTTCTCTTGTAACCCAGTTTCAATATTCAACTTATGAACAGAGGAAAATACCCTCAAGGTTTTTTTATCTTTCAGAAGTAATTTTTGAAAATGGACTTATTTTTAAAATAAACACCCCTGCTGCTTTTCAGACCAAATCTATGCCGAAAGCTAAATTTGACCCATGGTAGAAGATTTTAGGTGCTGTAAGCAGCTTCACAAAGTAGGTAAAAAACCTATAATTTTTTATATGTTTTATTGTCCGTGTTAATGGCACTAATAATAATTCACTTCATATTTGTGGTCAAGATACGGCAGCCAGCGCAGCACTTGCGTTTGCTGCTGTCTCTGAAATCATCATTAGAAAGTGAGCTGGTAAAGATTACCCTAAATTCTGATACAATATTGAGGATTACTGTTGATCCTTCACCCTGTTTAGCTTATGCGATTTCTTGTGCTTCTTGGTGGTGTTTGCCTCTGTGGTTAGGATCCTCTGTATTCTGGGTGATGGTCACTAAGTGTTTCAGAAAGCTGCAATTTGGCAATGGTGATTATAAATGAGATTGTAGGGGGTGATGAAGGGGGCCAAGCCAAGGGGACCTGGTGGTGCTGCTGGAGCGGCAAAGAGGTGGCAGAGTGGGGACAACAAGACGGGGTTGGCATCAGAGGGCTGCCAAATGGCAACAAAAAGGGAAATGGAGGTGAGAGGCCACGGAAGCGGCATGGAGAGGGGTGCTGCAAGGAATAGTGGGTGGACAGAGGTGGACTTTAAATGAGCAAGAGCAGAAGAGAAGCAGTTTCTGTGTGTTTCTAAGGCCATTGCAAAGGAGCAAAACCAGAACGGATAGATGTCTCCTTCTCCTAGTACGTGTTTGAATCCTTATCAAAGCAGTTTATCAACTGATCTCATTTTCAGTTATAACCTGCAGAAGCATTCATATAATTAGTTGTGCTGTTGTAATCCTCTTGAAAAAAAAATATGGGCATGGTGCAGCTGATAAATTGAAGTAGTAGGGAACAGTTAATATGTATTTTCATAAGCAATAAGTCTAAAGTGTGTATCTAATGGATTCTAATGGTATCTTGTTTTTCTTAAATTGATCTTGTAAAGGTAGAAGTAAACTTTGAACTTGATGTTCTAGGCAGAATTTATTATTTTTTGATTATTCCTTTTTTTAATTTATGGTCCTCCTCAGGAAAAAAGATTAGATTTAGATGCAAATAGATCTTCGTCTTCTGCCCACTGAAAGCAGCTGTAAAGCTCACATGGACTTCAGAGAGTTAAACTTCCTGTGTGGCTCTGCCCTGTACATTGAGCATCTACTCCAGGGAGTAATCTCCTAGATACTTCTTGGTCAAATAACTAGTAGATCTTACTTTGGTCAGTGTTCTGACCCCAAGAGATTGTACAAGGACCTGGACGCTGAACTGGGAAGCCATCATTATAATCCAATGAAGGGAGCTCAAGACAGTGAGCTGGCAATGAGACTTGAGCATGCCCTGCAAAAAACCTCCCAGGGAAGAGAGCATGTGGCAGCGTAGAGGGGCCACGGCATGGAGCTGGTCACCGGTGGCTGGTGCAGAGAGGCACAGGGGAGCAGGAGCAGGCAGCCAGCTATGGGAGGGCATGGAAGGATCTGCCTGGGGACTGCCAGGTGTGGGGCAGGGTTTGCTGCAGCTCAGGAAGTCCCTAGGTTAGCTGGGACCAAGTGTGGAGGACCTGCCTGCAGTGACACCATGATCTAGGGGGAGAGCTGGGTATAAGCCTTTTTATTTCTCTTCTGTTTGATCTAGTTGCTTTGAGTTTTCCCTGTTTAATAAGTTACATATTCGAGGTTTATTGTGATGAAATCTGGCTTTATTTGAGTTACAAAGGCTTTTGGTCTTCTTTAGGGAGCTCATTATGAAGAAAAATAGTAGGCAGTGGATGTCAAAGCTCTGGCTGACCCAGGAGCTTATTAAACCTGGTTTTAAAAAAAAATAAAAATGTGGTCACAGCATGAGCTCTCCCTCCTCATTTTGCAGGGGTTACACAGGAACTGGAATTTCCTTCCAGCATAGAGAGTGATCCTGCCTCTTTGAGCACACACATTCTGAGCTGTTCATGCTGGCTTTATGTCCCTTCTCTCCAGAGACGCTGGGGCATCGTGGTTTTCCTTCCAGTGGGAAGAGCTGGACGGAGCTCCTTCAAGAATCTTGCAGTAAATCCTTTAGTAAATAAATCCTGAGCAAACATCAACACCTAATTTTCCCTCTGTGGGTGGAATGTGAGAACAAAAGCAATGAAAGCTGAGAAACAAATGAATTTCATTCTTCAAACAGTATTATTTGCAGGGCTGTTGGGTGTTCTGCACTCTGTCTCCCTGCCTGGTTCAGAGTAGCTGGGAAACACAAGCCGACTGGTTGAGGACCATGCACGAGGATGCCAGGATCTACAGGGCCACTTCTATGGTCCAATCTCCCCGACAATTAATTTACTGTAGGGCTTACCTCTTGGAGTCTGTTACTTCCCATCATCCTTTTTTATCCAGCACGAAGTGTTGGACTGCTCAGCCAGGACGCCAGGTTTGCTTTACAGTGGTTTTGTTACTAAGTGTTTTATGTTCTGTTCTGCAATCAGGTTGCCCTTTGGATGATTCCCGCCCCCCCTCTTATCTACATTCAATAAACAACTTCAAGTTGTTCTGCCCTGCTATATAGCAAAGATAAATGATTTGGGAAATGGAATTCTACCAGTTCTTCTGACTGTCCAGAATAAAATCATAAATACGTGAGATAAGATTAATAAAAACACCGAACTGCTGGGTGGATATTCCCATTACTGTATACAAGCTAGACAACATCCTCCTCCACCAGTTTCCTAATTTGATAAATGCCTTGAACTGATTTAAAAATGTGTAGGTTATTTTTAACCATGGTAGCAGAGCCATCTGTATTGTATCTGATGAAGTTCTGTGATAGAGCAAATTGATTTATTCTATCTCCTTACAAGTTATACTAAGCTTTATGTTATAAATAAGCTGGTTTGAAGTACATGATGTCATTGAGCTTGAAAGTCTCTAGATAAATTTGTGCTTAAAGGGTTTGTGCTTTCTGTATGAATTTAAATTGGTGCAGATTGTTATATCTCTTTTCTGTCTCTGTCTTGTGGACTGTAAGCCCTCTGGGGTCAGGACTGTCTTTATAGTTGTGTTTGTATGAAATACACAGAGGGCCCAAATCCAAGACCGGTGCTTTCATATGTTAAAAATAAGAGCAATCAACAAAAACAGAACCACGCATTTGTTGACAGGATTTTAAGAAGCACTGCAAGGATCTGTGTGCCTAAATCCTACCATTTGTTGTTATGAAATACAGGGAATTAATGAGGAACTCATTTCACTTGAGGTATAAACAGTCCTGGCTATAGCAGGGGCGAGCCTTATGCCATGACAAGTCTGAACTGAGGTCAGATTTGAGATCTCTGCTTTGATTTATCTTCCAGGAGGTGAGCGGGGCTGTTGACGGCACAGACCCGGCACTTCTTGCCTTTGCCTTGCTCTGAGGTCACTGGGGCTTCTGTGAAAGTCCATGGGAAAGGTGCCCGTAGCAGTAAGAAGAGAGAATTCATCAAATGCTGGGAAGAATACAATAAATCGTGTATTAGTTGACTGCTTACAGAACCAGCAAAAGTGATGGCTTAAATAAGGTGGACTAGAATCACTGTCCGTGTGTTTAAGGATAGTTTTTCAGAGACATTGAAGACAGGATGTTGCCTAATGAGTACCATGTATGGTGCAGATTTCACTGTAATTAAAAAGAAAATGAGCAATGCTTTAATTGAGATCTGAAGATTAAAAGTTAAAAGCTCAGTATCCTCTATTATTGTCAGATAGGAATTACGTTGCATATGTGTAACAAATCATTGCGTTTTAAAAATGGAGCCATAAAAAAGCTGCTGTAATTTAAAAGCAGCCAATTTACTAGGAGTACAGTTTGCAGCTCTGTCACTTGCTAATCAGTCTGTTAAACATAATAGCCATTCTTGTCTGGAGGCAGTTAATCATGTTGTGAATGCACTTATCAGCGCATATTAGAAATACAATACAAGACTTTCCGACAGAGGAATGGATGCAATTACTGCAATCAGTATACATTTAGCTACTGTCTTATCGTACCATATTTTTCTTTCCATTTCTTTTTTTTTTTCTTTTAAGTAGTCCAGCAGTGACAGATTTTCTCTTATAAAAATATAAAGGACACACTTGAAAGTGTTGTTAAACTCAACAGAGATGCTCAAATGCAACCTGTCGATCTAAGTGAGAGATAGCTGCTGGCTGGCTGAACCCTTCCTGGACCCAGCAGTTTTGGAAGCTGCTGTCTTTGAGTGTGTGGTGATGGTCTTCAGGGCCTTTGAGCATTTTCACTGATGGGCTGGGAACGTGTCTGTGGAGGCATGCGTTAGGTGGTGGGGAGCTGAAGTTGCTGCATTTGAATTAGACTAAAGGAGCTCAGCATATGGATAAACTCTTTTTTTTTTTTTTTTTTTTTTGCTATGCTTCTCTACATCTAAATCAATAGCAATGAGGGATCTCAAAGTTTTTGAAAGGGGATATTGAAAAAGCACGAAAGCTAATTGCTTCCAGCATGACTACCCACCAGCAATGGGTGTAAATACAGCTGTCTCAAAGAATGCCAGGACTCGACAAAATCTAAGGATTTCAGCTAAACAATTTTCCAGGGCTGAGCATATTCTTGTACGGGGAGGAAGGGAATTGGGAGGGGGGCAGGAGGAGGGAAGGGATTATGAAATCCTGAAAAGACTCAGAAAAGAGAGGAATAGAAGGAGGATGATTTTGTAAATTCTGCTTTACATTAACCCTTAACATTAGGGATATTTTATGTAGCTTAGCGTGATTTGCAGCACTTGCAGGAACCTGCCCTCTTTTTCTAGAAATCCTTTTATCTGACTCTTTGTTCTTCATGACAGCTGGTATTTTTTGCTTAGGTAACATTTTTAATTGTAGCAAGGAAAATGAAAAAGCAAAACAGTCCCCAAATTGTGTGACTATTATAGTGGGTAATCAGGGAGTCAACATAACATCGTATCAAACCCACCAGTATTTTTGTTTCAGGTCATGTGCTGCTCAGACTCCCTGAGAAAATGTGGGAGGTCCTCAGTGCAATGTCCTTAGCAGTGATTCTTCCCAACGGTGCAGGCGTCTGGTCTGCCTCACGCTGGCGAGCAGCTCAACTCACTCAGCCCCACTCCATCCACTCCATCCGCAGGTTGTTAAAGCCTTCATTGCTAAGGAAATTCATTGAAATGAAGTCTGGGGGGACACGACGTTTTATCATACAAAGAGGGGAGTGGGGAAGGCGGGATGGAACACCTCTTCTCCCCTTTCCATTTCTAATTATTCCTTTTCAGAGCCTAAATGAATTAACCTCACTTATTACTCACTTGTGCCTGAACTCATTTATTCATGGTATGACCTTAGCTCTGAGCAATATCTCAGCAGCCCCCCAGTGCATCCCATTAGCTGTCACTACATTTGAATTCATCACGTGTTGGGAAATCGTCGTCTTGCAAGTGTGACAAAGTAGTGATTACCCTTTGAAAAGGTGACCTAGAGACATTATGTGGTGACAGTTGTGTTGACCTTACTTTCATGCCATTAGAAAGTAATTGTGGAATGATTTTAAAAAAGAGAAATATTAAATCCACGCCTCCGCTTTTTGTTATTTGGAATTATCTTTGCACTTCTAGGGGAATTTGGATTCATTTTTAGGACGAAAATAGGCTTTTAATGATGTGACTTACATTATAACTGCCTGTTTCTCTCTTGCTTTTAGTTTTGTTGTGAAGATGAGGACTTTAAGCTGATCCCAACTAGCAAAGGGTGGAGGTACATAGAATTACTGCAGATGGCTCTTTCTGTTCATACACTGAATGCAGAGCCTGATCCACCCTGTGTTTGCTCAGCTGGATGCGTTAATCTTGTTTATTAATTAAAACATGGGAAACTGATGTTTTTATGCCAGTTTCACTTTCATGTTTTTGCTGTCTGTTCAGTGGGTATCAACAGTGAGAGGAAAAGCTTAGCTCTTTTTAAAAACATAATTATCAGCCTATAAAAGAAAACAATTCTATGTACACCTTGTGACTCTCGGGGTAGTGGGGAGAGAGGAAGTCCCGTTTGTGTTAATGTTAATGGGCTACACTGATCCCTGCCTTAACTTCTTTGAGGATGTTGTCATGGCCATTTATTTCTTAGCAGAAGTGTGAATTAGCCACAGGACACCCTGCACGTTATCTCTCCATCTAAGAGTATATTAGATTCAAAGAAAGCTAGGTCTAATTCATTAGATGCTTAACCTTGTTTAAATCTGAAGAGAATGTAGGAGGAATAAAATAATTCTTGCCCATGTTCCTATTTTGATTTGCTCTTTAATTATTTCATGCAGGTGGTATTACAGTAGCTTCTACAGCAGACTCATGAGTTTTGTGCACTCTTAGCAAGCTTTAAAAGAAAAAAAACCTGACTTTTTAAATTTCTCCTTGTCCTTGCTAGCTGCTTGGCATTCTGTTATTTACTCCTTTATACTGTCTGCCCATTAAGCAAAGGATTAAGTTCAAAAGGTGTTGAATTAGGCTTTTTAAATCCTCAAGAGGAGAGCACCGTTTGTCACTGTTTTCATGTATCCTCCAGCACATCAGTTATATTCATGTCACAGTCTGCAGCTTGTCTCCCCTTTCCTTTAATTCATAAATTCTGTGCGTGGGGAGTTTGCATCTTTAGATCCCCTCTGGTTGACTTTTCTCCCCAAGGAGATCCAGCTGTCAGCCTCAGTTGTACTTCTGAAATCAAAACAGCAACTGGATTGCTAGTAACTTTCTCCTAGGTCTAGTCGTGGTTTTCTTTTCTGATGCACTTGGTGTATACAAAGGAGACTGATCACTTAATGCTAATGTCCGGCATATAAAAATCATAAGGTGTTTAAAATGCCAAGGAAACATATTGTTGGAAATGTGGTTTGAGCCGTTAGGGTACATCCAGGTTACTTACCCAAGCTCTTGTCTCTATCTAGGAAGATGAGGAAGCTGCGTACGTATTTGTAAATATAAAATTCAAGAGCCTTACATAATTGTATGAGTTCAGGAGCTGGCACGTAGAGTCACTCTTCCTGAGACTCACAATAAATTTGGAAGAGTATGCAGGTAAATTAAACTGTTGCGTGTCTTCCATTTCATTGTTAGCTGGGGAGGAGCAAGACTCTGAATGAAGCATCTTCAGCTACGCTGAGCTGGTAGCCAATAACCGAGTGTAGGGATAGTGGAGGAGCTGGATTGAAGAGTGGCCTTTTCCTTCTGCTTAATTACCTGCAGGAAACTAATTTCTTTGGCTATTATATGGTGGAATTATAGACAGACCCAGAGTCTGTCCCATTGCATTGCAGTGTGTCACCAAGGATTTCCAGCAGGTAACTTTTAAGGTATATTCCCTGTCTCCACCATTGAGTCTCTGGATGCCCCTGACCATCCACTGTGTTTTATTGGAGGTCAAGCGAAATGTTTGCTGCATTGACTTTACATGCAGCTTGGCTGAAGGTACCCATGCCTTGGGTTATTCAGCTGCAGCACAGGCCGTGGTAAAAAAGTGCCTCCCAGAGTTGTGTTCTTGTTCTTTTAAAGGTCTTTTGAGAGTCTGTGGAGTGAGGGTCTTTGTATGTGAGTTCCTGCATTGCAAAGAAGTTCTTATGTCACTGAATTTATTATCTTGAATTTTCAGTCATTGGTTCTTTAAAAATCCGTCTCTGCTTCATAATATATTTCAGCTGCTTGCACAGCAATGTTGAAAATACATCGTGTGATTATAGTATGTAAATACGTAAGAATTTCTGAATAGTTAAAGAAAAATTATAAGCACCATTTGGGCTGTTATTTATTAACTAAGGATTCAGCATAAATCTTTCATCATAAAATGATGTCTTATTTTCAAACAACAATAGCTTCCTCTATATTTGCATCCAACATCAGCTAAACCCTGGCCCCAATTTCTTACTGGATGGCTTTGTTATATTCCCCAGCAAGATGCTTTCTCCTGGCAGAGAAGCTTTATTTTAAGAAATACACAGCACAGCAATAACGAGGTTCTAAATAGTAGTCAGAAAAATATTCCAGTGCAATCAAAATGCGTTTTTAAACCCCAAAATATTACATGCTGTTTCAAAAGGGGAGAGTCACAACAAAGGAATAAATGGGAGTCCCAGTGCCCAGTGATACATGTTACCAGTGGAGTGCACCAATTACACCCATACTGAATTTGGTCCTAAAAGTCCTGTTTTGTTAAAGGCTATCTAAAATAGTATCTAAGGACTCTTTTACCAGAGAATTTCTGTACACTGTCACAAGGGTGGAAGCAAATAAAAATAATTGAAGCAATTGTCTCAGTTGTCTCCAGGGTTGTCATGATGATGTTGGTAAAATCAAATAAAGTGGAAGTTATTGCAAGTTGTTAGTGAGCAGCACAGTTGTGAATTGGCAGTGGAAGAAGCTGAAAAGCTTAAAAGGTTTGCTCATTATCTAGATTTATTGTTTTCAGTTGTGGGAAAACGTTGGCTAAGCAAAATAACATGACTAATATCTGGTCTTGGTGGTGTGTTTTAAAGAAAAATATTTTCTTCTTGTTTTTATGGCTTTTACTGGATTATTAAAAAGTGCTGTGTCAATACATACATTATTAAGAGATTTAGCAGCTTGGTTTTATCCTCTGTAGCCATTTACATTGCCCGTGCATCTGTGAGGAGCATGAATTTTTACGGCAGTGAAAGAAAAAGAAGAGCAGGCACCAAGAAATGTTTTGAAAAAGCCTGCAGTCAGTATAAAGTAAACTGGACAACAGAGCAAGTACTCTGTTAGACAACAGAGGAAATTGTAAATCGTGATTTTGAAATGCATCGTGAGAGGAAACCAAGCAAACTTTTTCCATCCCTGCAGATTTACTTGCGATCTGCCATCCAGCCTGTCTTTGTTCAATGTTTGGGACTTCTGCCTTGCACTTCTGTGCTGTGGCATGGAAGAAGAGCGAGCAGGGCTTTTTTCGAGTGTTTGTGCCTGCCTTGCACCCCCAACTGTCCAGTTTCCCTCAGCAAAACAAAAACCTCTGGGGGCTACGCAGTAAGGGGCAGTGGCACTGTGTCATCTGAACATTTTCACGTTGATGCAAAAGCTTGCAGAAATACTCAGGACACGCAGGTAGTTTGCCCTGGCTTCTAGGGACATTCATCCACGCTGCAACACTCGACAGGGATACCTGCACTTATTTATGCAGGGCTCCAGCCAGGCCCATCTCCAGTGCTCCTCAGGATGAGGCCCTTTCTCAGCAAACTACCCTGGGAGAACAGTGGGAGTAGGCTGCTTCCAAGTTTGTATACAGCTTTGTGTCCTTACAGCCTAATGGAAATGATATCTGCTGGGAGAAAAGGCGTTAGGCTAGCAGGTTTTAACATCCATTATCATCAAGTCAAACTTCGTATGTAACACAAGGTGTAGCCGTTTCACCCCAGTAAGTTGTTCTCTAGTAGGATCTGTGCTTAAGGATGTTGTAGCTGCTAGAAGATATCCTGGCTTCAAAGGCGTTAGCTGCTGCTCGTTCCTGTTACCCAGTTGCCTGCATTCAGGAAAGCGGCACTCAGCAAAGTATAAGGGCTGACAGTATGCAGGTCTTCGTAATTCAGAAACTAGATGCTGCTCTGTTAGTAGGTATTTTCTCTCATTTCCTTCATCTTGGGCTGCTGGGATCTTAATTTCCCTAGGGGGAGAAGGTCAGGACCTTTAGTCTGGATCTTTTCCCCAAGAGGTCCTGGCCGTCTGCTGCTTCATTTGCCTTCAGCGGCAAATTAGGGTCTTGAGCATTTCCAATCAGTCATTGAAAAGCCTCCTTTTGTAAGTGTTTGCTCTTCAGTAAACGGTACTTACGAAATTAATCCTCTTGAGATCAAAGGCGTGAGACCTGTATTACTGAAATATTTTATAAACTAATGTACCTTGCTTATATAATCCTTTTCTCATTGAATTTGGTGACAATTTGTCAGAGGGAGTAAGAATTGACCATTATTAACCTTGAAAAGATTCTCAAGCAACATGATACCAGACATTTTATTATTCTCAATTACCTAGTGTCTGCTCCATATTTTTAGAGTTTTGTTTACCCTGCTGTGGGCCTCATAAACAGATTACCATTTACTGAAAACATTATTTTATGAATGAATGAAACTCATGATTTCCTGTTATAGCCAACTGCATTAATAGAAGGGTCTGACTTTTATCAATTAAATTGTTGATGAACCGGCAGTGGGAGCTAGCAAACCCTCCGTATGCCAGTGGCACACCCAGCTGAATGCACTGCAAAGTGTCCTGCACTGTCATCCTTCACCGTGGCACATTTCATTCTCTCTAAAAATACATAGAGCAGGCTCTTCAATTTGGTTAGCAATGTAAATCTTTCTTAATAGCTAATAATAGGCATTTGTTTATTTAAGGTAACTACTAACTATTTAGACTGTCACTGCCATAACATCAATCACTGTGTATCATTCCAGTACTTAATTCAGTAATTCCATGTTTTGCTTAGACAAAAATTAGGAATAAATTAAATTCTGTGATATTTCAATGCCAGGTGATTTTGTAGTACTTACTAAAACCTCTAACATTAGAGCTATGGTGGACCTTCACAGTAATCTATTACTTTGTGAAAAAAAGCCTATTGCAGTTCCATATAAATACTTAATAAGGTAATAAATGTAGAGAAACAAAATCTGATATTGGATTTTTTTTAGATTCAGATTTAAAATATATATATTTTTCCTACTGTTTGCATACACTAGCAGATTCAGGAAGAAAATCAATCAGAATATATGTAACAAGGTAACATGATAGATAGCCCTCCAAGAACAGTGTGACTCTTTACTGCATTCAGATGCTTTGTAATGAAAGAATTCTCTAATGTGTTTAGGAGCACTTGAAACCGAAGCCTTATTTTTATAGCGGTTTGTGCAGCCTGTGATTTGTTCTACTGGCAGAGTTTTCTGAACTGAGGAGAGGCTCTGCCTCTGGGTGGAGTGCTCACTCCTTTATGGCTTAATGTATACATCCAGAGGAAATACTTCAGGTTCAGCTTGGCAAGCCGAGCAAGGCAGTCGGGCTGTGTGTGCCTGCAGCCTGGATGTGTCCATTACAGGACACGAGTCCAGTTCTGGGACTTAGCAACGTTCTCCTGTCCTGATTAACTCTTCTTATTCTGGAGTTGGTTGGAGCTACAGTTGGCTGTTTTTGGCATGGATGGCATGGCATCTGTTTACATGGATTCTGTGCATCATTCTGTGCTAAATCTCTGTAGAGATGGATCACCACCATGCCTACTAACTGCTGTGTACAGAATGAAGGCTGTATATGTTAGAAAGCTTGACTGGGCTGCTGGGGACCTGGTTTGGATGTGTTAGTTATATATGAGGCTAGACAACAGGAAACGGTGCAGAAATCTCCAGGTTTTGGGGGTTCTTCTAGCACCTAGCAGAGGCAGTATTGTGAAAGTACACAAATAGGATTATAAATTGCAATTTGAAGAAGAGGGTCTACTTACTGGAGTTTGCGAGAGGAAATAAATCCAAGCCCATGGTTTCTTTTTCTCCTCTCATCAGAAAGAAAAAATGTGTAATGAATGTCTCGTGTCTGAAACACTGGGCTGGATTCATCAAAGGGAGTTAGTAATTACCAAATTGAGAGAATCATGAAGCGCTTTTCTAAATTTGAAAGGCTCATCAAGAATAGATCAGGAGCAGGCAAAATTAATAGTTATGAACTCATTTCCATAGAAATGGACTTATTAGCAAGCATGCCAGCTGCCTAAAATTATAAGGTCTTTTCCTTGTGCTTGCAGGAAATAATCTTTTTTTATAAAACTAATTTTGACTTTTTATTTTTTATTGCTCCTCTAAACTAGGGTTTGGCAAAATCCTTCTAAACCGGGAAAAGACTTCACTGGACAATAGAAATATTTAACTAAAAAGAGAAGAAAGATGTGGAAAGGAGAAGCGATTTATAGTGCTTGGATTCCATCAGACTCTTCCCAATAGGGCAAACTTATTTAAGAGAAAAATGGAATAAGTCTCAAGAAAAAGCTGACAAATCTTTATGGGATAAAGTTTGGTTTAGCGGGATTTAATGGCTGATAACAGCATGAGTTACAGTCATCTTCTCTGCTAGTGGATTTTCCCACTGGTAGCGTTTTGTCTTCACCAGGCAGTTGCAGATCGACAGTGACTACAAAGACCAACATATTGGCCACCAGCTACAAATCAGACTAAAAGCTGAAGATTTGCCATGGCAGGGTGGAATGACTCCTTTTAAAAAGGGTTATAGTGTAATGCTGCATAGCCAGGAGAGAAATTTAGATACAGGTGTTGCGATGTGGATTTATCAGCTAATGGAGCTGACATAAGTAAATGCTAACCTTTAAGGTCTTGATTATGGTTTCATTTATCTCTGGTTTTACTTTAGCAACTTCCATCAATTTCAGTGGAAAAAGGCAGTGGTCTCCCACATGGTATTATAGAGGATGGTTAATAAATTGCAAGAATTATGAATATGGTACTAATCTTCCCACTAGGAAAGAAGCCCCCGTAGGATAAGAGATGCAGCGGCCAGTAAGAAGGCACTAGTCTGAGCAAGAAATAAATTCACTTTTCAGGTTTTATCATGCGTTCATTACAGATGTAACCTGGGAAGCGACTTAGAACAAAGAGGGTGGATTAGTCCGTGGGGTACTCTGTGTCCCAGATACTGTAACACTTGGCATTGCTTGAAAGCTGAATCTTTGTCCTAAAGAGGAAAAAAGGGAGACCATAATTTTAGAGAAAATTCATTGACCTGCTGTTCTGAAGGTAACTGGAAACCTGCTGGTTAATAAAGGAGTCCAGAAAGTTGAATACTGGTTTGCTAAAGCTGTACACGCAGTGGAGAAACTCTGTAAGTGAAAGATGATTAGATACAGTAAGTCCATCTCTTTCAGCAGAAGTCCAAATGAAAAGAGGTGAATCCTTCTTTAATCAATATTAATATGTCATGCTACATGATTTGCTTCTGGGACAAAGGAGAAAACATTTGACAAGCCACGTTGTTTTTCCAGGTGATGATAAGGATTCTCTGAACCAGGACCTAGGAGGTCCTGGGTCCTGGGACACCTGGGAAGTCAGCTTTGCTTTAGTTCATATGTTAATATTAGTTAGATCTGAGGAAGCTTTATGTATGTGAGTTGCTGCTCTTTTCTGGATGCACAGAGACACATTTCTAATCCAGCAGTGTATAACCATGTCTGCCTTTAGATGAAATTTACGTCTTTTATAGCTATACAGCCGTGCTAAGGATGCAGTTGAAGGTCTTTGCATATTTACAGGCACAAGAGTCATTTTACTCCCTGGCAATTACTTCAGCTTGCTATATAGGCAAGACACACACATGCTTTTCTTAGGGAGATCTGAGTCCCAGTCTGTCTTAAGAATATAAAACCGCTATTATGGTTATTTTTTGGGTGTGTGAAAAGAAAAACAGGAAAGGAATAATTGAAGGCATGATGGACCGAGCTCAAAGAAGTGCCAATCGGTGGGACATGTGGAATGGATTTATTGGTGCAGACTAACCTGACGTATTATTCAAGTGGTGAATCAAAAGCAAAACCCTCCATCAGTGGTTTTGTTCTGAATTTGAAACCACTCGTGGGTGGTTTTGTGCGTGGCAACTATTGATTTGAACAGATTGAACTTAAATTGCAGATCTAAACATACCTTGACAGGCCCAATATCTAGATCCGTAGTTAGTGTAACGCTCATCTCTAAATTTTATTTCTGTGTTGAGCAAATTAATTTTATGTAATTTAGATAAAACAAACTGCCAGAAGTGATACTCTGAAGACTATGAAATTGAGTACTCCATCGTGGTGCCCACAGTGGTTATGTTTTTAACAGAAATGGTTTAATTACATCCTCAGTATTATGTAATAATACTTGTCGTAAAAGGCTTTTGCTGATTGTCTGGTTGGCCACCCAAAAGATGCCTTAATAGCTTCTAGTTTTGCCTGGAGGTGGATATTATCTTCTGTCAGCATGGAAAATATTTATCCTCCAGGCATTGAAGCATATGTTTGTAGTGTTTGTTGTCAGAAAGAAAACATGAAAATCAATAATTCCTGTTCAGATTTTTTTCCTTTACAATGCGCCTTCAAAAACATATGGCAAAAACAGATTCTGCCTCTGTGCAGTTGGGAAGAGGAAAAGGATGTTTTAAGTCTCTGTTCTTTGTAGTAGCTGGCTAAAACTTTCTACGAACACAGCTCTTGGAGTCACTACTTTAGGGCAAGGGCACACAAATAATGTACCGTGGGGCAGGATAGAGGGTGAAATTACAGAGGGCGGGTCATTACTGAGGGGTGCCTGCATGCACAGGACGCATCCCTAGATGTGGAACAAGCCATCTCATGCTCGCAGTAAGAGCACATTCAAGTCATTACAAAGTGGCCTAACATGCTGCAAATTCAGATTTTAACCTATTTTATGAGCACGTACCCTGAAACTTCCGTAATATTGATAACATCTGTTGTCTCTTTGACGGAATATAACTAAGCAGTTAGGTCTGCAGTCAGGTTAGCTGCCCTTCCATCCTGCCTCTGTGTTTTGTAAGCTGCGTCAGGTCTCCACACTGCACGTGTCTGTCTGGGAATTTGGGGCAGGAACTTGTATGCTGCTTTGTAAAGTACCTTAATTTTTGTGGAAGTAAAGTGCTGGATGAGCAAAGGTCTGTTTTCTAAATAGGTCCCTGCTGTGGATATGCCGAGTGCTGTTGGTTAAATCTTGGTGTCTGTTTTCTTCTCCGTAACATGAAGATAAGATCTGTCTTTCTAACCTGAGGATTAATTATTAATATTTACATGGTGTTGGACCAGAGGAGAGTGCTAAGTGGTGGTGTTAACAAAAGAAGAAGTAATTTTTAAGTAGTTCTGAATGCTGTGCAGTTACATCCATTTCTTTACCTTTAAACTTTTGTTTCCAGATGAGAAATATATAATGATCACCATATAATTACAAGCCTGCACCACTGACGAGAAGAATGTTTTAACGAATTGAAAATAAGGATAATCTACCCCCCATTTTTTGTCATGTATAATTTCTGCCAATCCATTTTTTCACTGAGATAAAGGCAAGGTTGGGTTTGAAAGACTTCTCCCCCTGCCCCAAGAGCTCATTTCTGATACAGCATGAGGAATGGCCAAGTATTCTGTTGTTTTGGAGCATCAGTATTTGCAGCAACAAAATTATAATAATGCTATATTAAATAATTTAGCAACATCTGTGCAATGCAGTTCCCAGGGTTTGGGTCTTATTCTGTAAGTTCATTGTGATTGCGGAGAATGAATGCCTGAGTTTAATGGGAAAAATGCCTCCATTTCAGGAAACTAAAAGATACAGTGTCACCATAAAGTATAGCTGCTGCCCAGTCTGTAGTTCGATTTAGGTTTCTGTCAGTGTCTTCAAGTCTGCATATTGAATTTAATGGTAAATATTCTGGTGAATAAAAAAGAAAAATCAAAATATATTTTGTTATTAACATCTTACTGACGTTATGAGCAATTTAATTTTGTTTTGTTTTGTTTTTTCCAGAGCAAACATGTCTTCCTACGAGATCCTGCAGATGGACTTTGAGATCGACAACACTAGCAGCCTGGCAGGGGCCCAGCAAATCACCTGGCAGGTGGAATACCCTCGAGATGACTCTGTGAGCGAACTGGTAGTCTCCGAGATCTTTGTCAGCCGAACAATGTTTGTCGGAATTGTTCCTCTTGCGATGGTAAGAACCGTCTGCTGCTTCTTTTTGCTAAATGTTTCTGCTGATTCTTGTTAGTATTCAAGGGAATGTGAGCCATTTTATTATATGCTACTTCCTATGCACCTGCTGCAAGTGATTTAAATGCAAAAAATACATTTCAATAATATTTTATTTACCTGATATGCCAGAATGGCTCCTTGGAAACCATTTGAGTCTTTTGTGAAAATCCTTTACCGTTTGTGGATTATTGGCCTGGTACATGGTAATAGCTCCTTTGGAGCCATTGTCTTCTGGTGTATTAATGTGACTGCAATGCATGTGCTCTAAGGGTAAATGTTGCAATTAGTTGGGACATTTTCAATGAAATAAATTAGCATGCATGTGTGGGAAACTTCATTGCTAAACCAAACAACTGGACTGTTTTCTGCTTTGCTTTTCCCCAAAGCGCCACACAGTCTAGTGAGCTGCAAAGTGTCAATTTAATAGAAGGTCCGTTTTGAGTTATAGAGAAAGGACAAAATACTTTCTGAAGATGTAGGTGTCAGCCATATTTTCCAGGCAGGGTTTAAGGTGTACGTGTGCAGAAAGCTTGAAGCTGATGGTTTATTTTAAAAATGCAAATATCTCCTTGTAAAATCAAATGCACCTTTTCTAGGAGGGACCTTTGGCCTACGTTTGGGCCTGATGGACTTTGTAGCACTAGAGCTTTAAGCTTACGCATGACCAGTGATTTCAGTGGGGATGTTCTGGTGTAAAACTAGAGAAACAGCCAGATACAGAAACAGCTTTTTTTTTGTAGATAAAGATATGGTAGACTGCATGGTAACATTTGAATAATATCCAGCCAGAGAGCCTGGATGTTATACCAGTTCCCTCAGAAACACTCTGGTAATTTTTGTTTACTTTCTCATGTACATTTGCCCTTCCTTTCCAAGTTGGTCTGTGCTGGTTTTCTTTCTGTTACACCATATAACCAACAAATATTGGTGTTTTCCTCTGCATGACCACTAGCTTCTCTTACTAGGACAGAAGCAAGGAAAGATGCTTGTAAAGGTAAACAAGACCCTAAATAATTTTAATTTCCAGTTCCTACTGCCAAAGGCTACACTTACTGGCAGCCCAGTGATAGAGGAGAAATTATATGCAGAAAAGTCAATAGAGAATTTTCTTCTAGTGCTTTTTTTTTTGAAGTATGTAGGAGATGAAACAAAATTCTAATTGTGTGGATGGAATATTATCAAGTAGTAATGGTGAATCAGATATAATAATGACAGAATGTGGTGAATGGACAGTCTTGCGCATAGCACTGCCGCTTTCAAATGGATAGCATGGAGTTTGTGCTGTGCAGAGCACCACAGATAGAAAAGAAAAGCGAATCCAACCCAAAAGCCCATTGTGAATGTTGGATCAGAGCTTTGCTGCTGTCTCTGCCAGGGTTTTGCCAGGGTTTCACTTCATCTCTTTGCAGTTATGGCAGATGTTGGCCCCTTCAGCTGTCTCTAAATGTCCTTGGACAAAATCTGAGGCTGAACCTGAATTCAAAGCGGAGCTAATCTAATCTCTGACACTTTGTCATCGTAAACCAACTGTGGAGTAAAGGAAAAAGCTTCTTTTGTGAAATTATGACCTTAATCCTTAAATGGGGGTCTCTTGTGGGCTATTACTTTGCTGTTGCATGTGAGCATCCTTAACTGGCTTGGCCCAAGGCTGATAGGAGAATTGATGACAGCAATGGCAAGGAACAACAGCTTGTATTTGCATTTCTTTCCCTTATGTTTGCCAGTTTGCAGTGCTGCTTTATTTAACAGTCACTAACTGGTGCAGGTTCTGGCACGGCATTGCCCCGTGAGGAGCAAAAAATAGTTGCTCTATGCATCATCCAGTGTTGTTCAGAAACACGTTCTCAAGGCCCAGAGTTCCTGACTGAACTAAATGCATTTTAACGTTCATTCCTCTTCAACATTTGCCTGGCTCACTGGTAAAGCAGTCTCCCTCTGAGTGCAGGTTGTATCTGTAAGGGAGAGTTTTGTCATCTCCTGGACCTTGGTCCCCCAGAAGAGCACCACAGAAGGGTCCAGAAACCAGTGTGGTTCCATGCCTTTGCCATTGCACTGAATATAAATTAGTTGCTGTTCCTTTTCAGTGTATCCACTTTTTCATTGTAAACATTGAATATTTATAGATGAAAACATAGATTTCCTTGGGGAGTTTAAGGTTTGCGCAAAACATTTAGCCCTTGATTTGCAGGAGTGAATGTTTTGATGGGATTACCAAAACCTCATGGTGGTTCAGTGGTAATGACACCAGCATTTGCATGAAGAAGTGCAGCTCAGTGTCACGATGAGGGGAAATTTCTTTCCAGTAAGAAGACTGGAAGGCCACTTTGGTTCTTCTAATATAAAGACAGCCTCTTCCATATGGTTTGGAATATCACTGTTTTGTTGCTGCAGTTGGTCATGAGTTTATCTTTGTTTTCCATGCTACTTTCTTAAACAAACAGGAGAAAATCGAAAGAGCCCCCAGGTAATTTATTCTGTCATTGCATCGTGGTGACTCTGGAGATAGCGGTGGGGATATTTTTCTCATTACTGGCTTGTGCTTTTTTTGTAGATAAAGATATGGTAGACTGCATGGTAACATTTGAATAATAGCCTGATGAAAAGAGCTGACTTTTTGTTTTAGTGAGTTTATGAAGCCCTTAACATCAAACCTCATGTTCTTAACATTTACATTTGGTAGCAAGCTTGAAAGGCTTGTTTTTTGTTTTTTTGCTTTTGGGTTTTTCTAAGTGAAGATACAGCTGATTTTTGCACATTATGTAGCAAAAAATAGCTCCTTATTAGCAGACAATCTTGCTGTAATGAATTGATATTGCAGATTATTTCTGGCTAGCCCTTTGGTATCAAATCAGCAGTGCATTAATAAGCACTGTTTTGAGATGCACAGAAGGAAGCAGGGCCAGGGAGACTCTGCAGGTGAAATCCTGGCCAGGGCAGCACCCATCAGCTGTGCTCTGTGCCTGCTGTTAGCCTGCTCCTGAGATGAGGTTATCCGACATAACTTGGTGAAAGAACATTATGATAAGCTGCAATGCCTATATGCTGTGACTAAAAAGGAACAGAGATTTTTAAGCCTCTGTGGGGACATTAGGAAGTAACTGGAAACTTGTTAGCTTGTGAGGAAAGTAGAAATACTTATTGTAGCAAAACAAACTGTTCTTCCTTCTGTCTGATAACTGTAAAAATACTGTGGGTTTTTGGGGGGGGTTCCTTATTTTTTGGAAGAGGACTAAAATACAATCTTGGAATATTGAGAATTCCTCCCAAACTATCCATCTTAATTTGAATGATCCTCCATATAATAAATCTCAGTGTTATTTATTGCCAAATTCAGTGCATTCAAAATATGTAAATAAATAAAATATTTGCACTAATGAGAGAAAATAAAACAAAATTTCATATTGAATATGAATATGAATCAAATCAAATACAAATTGAAAGAGAGCCCGCTTTCTGCATCATCTGACAGTTCTCTCCAAATCCTTAAGCTCCTTCTAATTGAAACATCCAGTTTCAACAACTGCACAGGGCCAGACAGTTGGGATTTTCAAGGGAACTACATCCAGATGGAAACAGCACAGTCTAGTAGTTTAGGATTTGCTTTCTGAAAGCCGTGTATCTACTTCTGGGTGAGCAATGTAGACTCCGTGCACAGTGGAAAAGTGCACAGAGAGGATGCCGTGGAATGCAGACCATCCCTGGCTGGCATGGTGAAGACAAGAGAAAATACCAAGATGGGTGATCACAACTGCATGCAGCCTACACCTCTCCCAGGAGCTGATTTAGATGACAGCTGTGATAACCCTACGGCTGCTGTAAGGGTCGGCTCTCTTTGCGGAGTTGTTCTTACGGCTCTGCTTGTAAATCAGATGCTTGCTGAGAGGCTTCAGTCCTATAGCACTTACTACATAAAGGAACATAGTGGGGAATGCTCTTGTTAAGCTATACTGTCATGTCCATCATTCCCAGCTGCTGAGAAGAGTGTGGCAAAGGAAGCGACCCAGTGTGTGTGCGTACAGCCAAAGTCGTATGGGAAAACACATTAGGTTTTACTTGAGGAAAGTTTTGAGACGTGAAAGGACATCAGAGGGTAGACTGTATCTTTCAGCCTGTGCCCCCCTCAAAAAAAAACAACACCCCCCCCAGTTTTTGTTTAGTCCAAACGTGGCCTTATTACCTCTTAGCAGGTGACTAGAGCACCAGTTCAAAATCAATTCAGAGTGCAAAGCACTTACTGGCTCACTGGCACCGTTTCCAGCCTCACGTACGATGTGATCCCAGATGGTATTGCTGTGTGCATTTTACACCATTTTAGAAACAGATTGTTTATTTTGTCTAGTATTCAATGTGCCTTATGCTGAGATGATCAGACAGGATTCTGGACCTCACATACCTGTCCTACCTAGCCTTTGTTTTATAAACTAACTGATCTCCCAAAGTGCTTATACCAATAGCCTGCGTTTTGTTCCTGGAAGGTTTTGTTTCTGTAAATGACGCTAGATTGGGAAATTCACCCCTTCTGAGCATGAAAATTGGATATAAGCATAATTGTCCTCTTGTATAGCTGTAGAGGTAGAAAAATATATGTATCGAGACAAGGTGTCATAAGATACCCAGGTACAAGTATGTGGGGAAATACATGATTCTTTCTTACTTCTTTTCAGACTGCTTTAGAAGTGGTCAGTGAAATCCTAAGTTCTTTGGACAACAGGCTGAGAAAACACCAAGCTCAAAACGTAGCAACCTCTGAAATCCTTCAGTGCTGCTGTTTTAATCCTGGAAGCTGTGCAGCTAGGTTCCTGTTAGGAGAGAAAGTGGATTTGAAAATGAATGAAAACTGTCTATGTGTGCGTATTCCTCTATAAGTACAACTTTGCAAGTCATTCTAAATTCATTTTCTGTGAACTGTGACACATAAAATACATGAAGATGCATTGTCCTGTAACTGCTAGAGCATTTTCTGATAGCTAAAAGGGATTGGATGGGCCTGTTTGCATAGGGAAAATAAATAAATGCTAATTCCTAAAACTCCACACAAATTAACATTTTTTCCTTAAGTACTCTATTATTATTTAGTATTTATGTAGTGTTTATGTTTTCAGAACACTTTACAGACATTAATTAATCAGACCTGAATAAACCAAGCTTGATGAGAATGGAAAATTAAATGGAAATTGTCACCCTTACTCAGTTTTACCTGTTTCTGAATGATTTGTAAGTCACTTTTCATACTCCTAAAGGTACTTTTTAAAATACTTAAAAAAAAAAAATCCTACAATACTATTGCCTATTTTCTCTAAAAACTGTTTTGGTTAGAAAAGAGGTAGGATTTATACCGTCAAGAGCTAATGTCAGCACAGATGAGTGGCTTTGAAGAATGTAAATGCTGTTTTATTACCTAAAGCTGTGCACAACTATTTAAGCCGATTTAATTCAGGTAAAAATACATGGATGGGAGGATTACTCCCTTAATTCGAAGCTTATTTAGAAGCCGGAATATTTGAATCCTGGAGGTTTCTTTGGAGCAGAGTGGAAGGAATGTTTAGTTTTATCTACGTTTTGCCATGAGCTTTTACGATAAAAAACTGGTGAGAAATTTTACCTATAGAAAATGAATGAGACTGAACACCGTACTGAGGTGGCTAATTTGGAGATAGCATGCAGGCTTCTAGCTTGAGTGTTACTGCACTGTCCTCTTGCAAGATACAAACATGTCCCTAAATACCGTTGAGGATCTGGGCCTGGCTGTTCAGTGTAACGTTCCACAGTAGACTGAGTGTCAGATGAAAATGTTTGCTCCTGCGAGGCTTATCTTGTTTTCTTTTTGACAATAAATGTCTGTGATAATTGATTCTTCCAGCATCTGGTGTACAGATTAACATGTGGAACTAATGTCCCAAAAAGTAGAAAGTGATCCATTTTCATTGTGTTGAGTAGAATAACAGATCAAGGTGAGGAAGTGGAACGCAACCACATTTGAAGCTCTTTTTGGTTCCACTATTTTGTTAGGTTACTGAGTATCAGGAAAAGAATCTGCCTTCTGATATTACAATTACTAACTATAAACACTGCAGGTGATTATTTTAAAATCAGTTTTATGGCATTGAAGTAGGATGTGAGTTGTGAATCTGGTTGATGTCTAATGCATCAGAAGGTGTGTTTTAGGCATCCAGCAGATCTGTCGGAACATTGTAAAGTGGGATGCCTTGATTTGTCTTAATATAATAATCTTGCAATATAATAATTTCACGAAGTGGAAGTGTATGTCCTGCTAATTGTAGAAATGGATAGCACAGATAAATCTGTTCTATCCAGCGGTGGCACAGTTCTCACAGTTATCTCTCTTGATGTAAACAGACGTAACCTGCAATTTCCATAGTTATGGAAAGTTGCTGGTAGCAAGGTAGGCAGTGGAGCCTGACTCCTGCGGTACAAGAAACAAACATTTCACCAGCTCTGAGCCTGTCATCCAGGTTTCTGTCACAAATAAATGTGATGGGATTAACCTGTTATCTAACTAGCAGTTGGGGAAAAATAATAAAAGAAGAAAAATCCAGGTCTTTTGGAGAGTTTCTAGGCAACCAGGAACTTAGTCAAAGTAAAGAACAAGACGTTGAAGAGATGTATTTTAGCTGTTTTTTAGAAGAAGGCTCCAGCTGAGGCTGAAGGCTTGAGGAACAATAGGTTTAATAATAGACGAATATCTAGCATTCTCTTCTTATCTAGGAAAACGATGGCTTGGTCTGTGACTGGCAGCACTGGTGTTTTAGATATATGTGCTACAGATCCTTTCTTTTACAGTAATGGAATTGTAATTCCTGGACTGTCATTATTCTGAAGTGTTTTTCAAATGCAACAATCACTATTTCACCAGCGCTCTGAGCCCCTCAGCCTGAAACATTTCTCTATATCCCACAAGTATTTAATCTATGTCTTCAGGAATCTTGTTTCCTCCCAAAAAATGTAAGCTATTGGTTGACTAATGGTTTACTAATGTTGTGAATCTCTTAGAACCACAGATGGCTGTATATACTGTAGTGAGGTTTCTTTTAAATAGGAGGTTGAATAATAGCATCTCCAGTTGCTGCTAGCAAACGTACTGACAAGAACACCTGGAAAAGTCATCCTTAAAGATGCCCGTTTCTGTAACTCAGGCTGAAAGGGAATTGCTGAGTGCAACACTTTGCTTATTTGTTTTAGAAAAAGCAG
>NW_008824445.1:723979-770247 GCF_000699105.1 Pygoscelis adeliae
GGTGGGTTTTTTTTTTTTTTTAATGTACTTTTAGCTTCGGCTGCTGAGTATCCAGTGAGGAATAGGAGGGTAAACGCAGTTTGGGATGAATGCGAACAAATCCTCATTTACAGAAGAGATGGCGTAGCCTCGCGCTCTTATTCATGGAGAGTCCACCGCTGTCATATTCTGATACATCTTTCCCAGTAAGGGCTGCACGCTTTTCCAGCTTAAAGGTTCAATTAAAAACATAAAATATTTTTGTGGGAAGATTTTCCAAAAATGATTGACTAAATAAAAAACCCTCTCTAAAATATTTGGTTTTGTGTGCCCTGCATAAAAGAGACAGGACTTGGGTGCCTGGCTTGTGCTGGGAATGTTGTCACGTGCCTGGAGAACGGTAGTCTCCATGTGCAAGTCCTCAAGCAAGCTGAGGCCATGGCACAAACTCAAGACGGATCCACATGCATCCACATCCAGCCATGGTCTGCAGTGGTTCTCCATGCTGAGTGATGCCTGTGTGACCCTTGAGTCAAATAAGCAGTCATTTTAAAGTTTAGAAATCATGTGTTTCCTGGTACTACTTCTCCTGTTTTGTAGCTTTTGTCTGTGAATCTGCTGAGATTACGTCCTGTTCCATTATTCAGATTCTGCCCCATCTTTCATTCATGACAATTCCTGTGCCCTTCTTTGGGGAAAAGATTTCTTGTCTGTGAATCTGCTGAGATTACGTCCTGTTCCATTATTCAGATTCTGCCCCATCTTTCATTCATGACTCCTGTTGCCTTCTTCGGGGAAAAAAATTCTTCTGTGCATTCATTTTAATTCAGTACAAGTTAAAAGATGTCTGAAGTAATGTGAATTTGAGTGTCCATGTTCCTACACAGAACACTGTTGAATCCAGCTATCAAAAAGGGAGTGTTGAAAAAAAATAAAATCCTTTAAAGAATTTATTTTTCCTACAGAAATAATTTTTGCTAATGGCAATATAGTTTCTATTCAGACACCAAATAAAGGAGCACATTCATGCCAAGGTGGAAATTGACCCAGACTTAGAAAGAAGCTTACCTTCACCTTAAACTAAAATAAGAAAATGTCAAGCTTTAGCAGCCTCTTTTCTTCGCTCTCTCTGGGGTCAGTTATAAAACCCCAGAACGCTTAATCCTGGAGTGTCAAAAATATCAGAATAGGATCAGTCATTTCTAGCAAACCCAGATGATTTACATATTTTTAGAGGTTGGTTAGAATGTATTTATGTGCAAAGTGTCCCATCCGTGTTTATCCATTGCGCTTAATGCATATTTCTTACTTGAAATAATTTTGACCTTTGGCCTTCCAGTTCCCTTTAAATTATACGGTCCATCTCTGTTTTACTTTACATGCAAAGTGAACTGCACAGATCGTGATTTTGTCATTCACAAAATTCACCATTTCACGGGAAAAATATTTAAAAGTAAATTCAATATAGAGTAGATCTTCATCCCAGAAATATCAGGGATTATCAAGATTTTTTTTAAATAAAACCGGAATCTATCAATCCCAATCACAGATTTCAGTGTGAATTTTAACATTAATTAATGGGAGCGGGATTGAAGCCTTGAGCTTCCCTAAAACCCCACACTGGAAGGATTGATTTTAAACTCAAAGCAAATTAACTACTGTGGAGAGAGTACAGAATAAGAAAAAAGAAATTCTTCTTTTGTAGTATTATATTTCCCATGTCCATAGCGAGTGTTTTGTGTCTCTGTAGCAGAGATAGTATCTTCTGCAATTATTACCATCTTCAAATTAATTGTCATAGGGAATTAAATGGTTTTGTTTTGTAAGGCTGTTCCGACAACCACAGGGTGAATTTTATGGAGCAAGATGAAATTTTAAAAGATTTTCTGAAACGTATCAGCCAAAATACAAACCACTGAAGATCTTACTAAGTTTGATCCAGGGGAACACTTTGACTCTGAAATACGCTGGAAGAGGAATGTGTGGGGAGCACATGCCGTGAGGAATGCCCACCTGGGCTTCACTCTGACTGAACAAAGCCAGGAGATTTCCACATGCTTTGTGAACAGACATTCAGAAAAGCTATTTTGCATTGATCAAAATTGTTTAACAGTGGAAAAACTTTTTTCCTTGTAGAACTGAGGTGTTTGATTAAACTTGATTAAATAATGTGCAGATATTTAATTTTCAAAAGAGCTTTTTTTCTTAAGTGAAAATGTCCCTTTCTGAATATGGCAGAGTAGGACCATTTTGACAATGTCAGCCTTCTTTCTCCGTGTTCTTCCAAAAGCGAAATTCCAGCCAAATCTCCTCAATTTCATGAAGTGTTTCAATTTTAACTGGACTGTATTTTCCAAAGGATATCACATTTTTTCCCTTTCAGTCTCATTCTGGGCATCTGAACTAGGTCTTGGAATTGCTCATTGTGAACCATTATCCCTTTTTTCCTCTGCTCAGTTAAACATGCTCTACCATTTAATTTTGAGAGTAAAAAAGAGAGAAAGAAACCAAAGGAGAATTTGCTATTGGTGGGACAAAATAAATGGCTTTTTAAGTGTTTCCATGAAAGCAATGTGACATGACAAATTTTAAGAAGCTCTGTGAATACTATTAATATTTATGATGCACTCAAGAAAACAGCTATTGTGTGCCACATCCATCAAAGATAAGAATTGTATTCAACTGCGTTGGATGATAAACATTGAATGACAATAGTTAGAGATTATATGAGGGATTTCATACTCATGTTTCGTGCCTGCTTGAGTTAAAAGCACCATGTTATTCCACTGTGAACCAATAATTTTCTTTCATGAAATTAGATATACTTGCTGATACTTGTTACAACCATAGTCCAAAACATTAATGAATATGCAGGGAGTGCTGATGCCAAGTGCTTCAGAGATCCTGTTGCAAGCTACTCAGGATCAAGACCTAAAGACAGCATTTTCCACTAATCCTCCTCTTGGAAATTGCTCTGAAGCTTACCAAATTGCAGTGATTTGACCACATATTGCTAGTTGTTTGCAGTTTGGATGAATGCTAATGATTACCCCATGAAACGAAGGCCCTTCCAGCATAGCAAGCTGGCTTTTTATATCCTTTTATATTATTTAAAATATCCTTTTATATACTTTAAAAAAATTCCATCTCTCCATCACCAGGAATGGGGCAGAATGGCCCGTGCCATGGGAACACCTGCTCTGATCCCACACCGCCATCTGTCTTTAGATAATATGACCAAGAATGTCTGAAGTCTGGCATTGCTTTTCTTCATTGTCATCACTGTAAAATGCAGTTTTGGAACTAATTAATGGTCATCCAGGCAAGCAACTGGTGGGGAGAGATAAAGGGGACATCTCTCACCACTCTTGCTATTAAACACTGCACGTCTCCTCCCTGCACCACGTGGCCATGCCTGGCAAGCTGCACGGCCTCGTCCTCCCCCAGTCCCGATCAATGCTGTGTCTGCTCCTGTGATTAATCTCTTTGACACAGAGGCCGCGTGCATTGCCACTTCCATGTTCTTTCTGCCCTGCCTTCTTATTAAAAGTGTAATGCTCTGGAGATACTTCTTTCTGAAGATCAGACTAATGATCTCTGAATTCTGCACTGCACACCCCCCCTCTTTGGAAAGAAACTGTAATTCAGAGTTGATGGACGAATACCTGTAGCATCTTTGGTCAGGTGTTTCTAAATAAAGCTGTATTTGGAAGAGTTGACATGCTCTCCATATATCAAGGGTAGGAGGACATCCAGGTATTCTTGCAGCTAGAGTGATCTCGGGTCCCTTTGATCCATGTGGAGAGTTACTATTCTTAGAAAACCCTCTCGAAGGATGCACAGGCACTAAATTCTTGTTAGAAGTAAGTGGTTCAAATAATAAACGTGCAGAGGAAAATGCTAAGAGGTGCTGTTCCGCTGAGCTGATGTGGCTGTGCTGCCTCTGGAGGGCTATTTGGTTACCTCTGTTCCTTTACGCTTGCTGGTTCTATCTTTATGAAAAATTTGCCGATGTGAGTTCAGTGCAAGCTGATGGAGGGATCCCTTGACAGACTATCAAGAGCGGTAGGACCTCCTGCAGGCCAGGAATAAGGGCACAGCGAACCTCTTGACAGAGTGATTGCAAGAGGTATGAGCTGAGCCAACCTGAAGTGATTTTTGTGTCCAGTTAACAGACCATTAACTGGACCCAGACCGGGGAAACACGGTGTGTTGGAAGGAACTACAAAGCTTTTACTTTGTCTACCTAAAATGAGACTCTTCTTGTTCCTTAACAGCTACCCAATAATTTGGCTCATCTGTAATTTTTTCCAGAGTGCTCATTCTGGTTTTATTGCCAATTAACTTAGCATTCTAGTCTTGGTCTATAGCTGATTGGCCAGTAATTTGAATTAAAGCCCTCATCAAAAGGGCATAATTTGTAAAACAGAGAAGAAATCTCAGAGATACTGAAATTACTGTTAATTAAATCAGCACATGAATATAATGGGCACACGTGAACAAAATTATGTTTGTTTTTGAGCTGTTCTGCTAGCTGGAGAGTAAGTCTTATTAGGACTATTTAATTGTCAGCCTGTATTTATAAGATGTACAGCGAGCTGAGTCCCTTCTGCATGAATTAGTTTTGTATTGTGTATACATGTATGAGTGATACATACAGTTCTTAGCGTATGCAAACAGGCCGTGTTCTTGCCAAGCAGATGCTGTACTATATTTCTTATGTACATGTTGCACTGAAAGCTTTTCTTTTTAAACGGTCATTTGTATTTAACACAAATCTTGTTCAAAGCTGGCATTGACCTTAATGTAGTTACTTCTGATTTACGTGGCCCCAATATCAGTTAGGCTTAGGAATTATTTTACATGTAATTTCTATTTTTTTAATTCAATTAAAATAGCATCATAAAGATGGAGCAGAGCAGCAATCGAGAGCTTTAGAAGTTGTAATGCAGCCTATAAGCAGCTATTGTGAATAAAGAAATTTCTTACAAAGGTGCCTCAGCTTTACTGAAAATGCTAAGCTATAGCTGTATTAAGATAATCAAGATACTCTTAACACAGTGCTTTGGGACAGCCTTGTAATATTCTGCGTTGCTCAGTTCTCAAGTTCTTGAATTAGCAGTTTGACAACTCTGCCTCCTGTGGAGCTGGAAGGCAAAACTGCATTTTGTACTGGTTGGCGCTTATCTGTGAGCTCTTTCAAGATCAGTCCAAGGCAGAAGACAACACTCCCTCGTGCGGGTGGCTGAAGTGAGGGCATCAGCACTGATGAGGGCAGAGAGCAGCAGGTGTTGCAAATACCAGGTTATTTGGGAAGTAATAAATGCATTCCCTGCTGTGGCTAGGGGAAGAAATGGGTCCAGCGAGTTTCAAGGGATGAAACGTTGGCATCACGCTGAAACCTGTGGTCAAGGACAGGGAGAAGCTAATCTGGTTTTGCATAACCTTTGGGGCCTTCTAATTCTGGGTTGGTAAATGCATTGAAATAGTAATGACTCTTGTCATTCCAGCTTGCTTTCCATAGCTTCTGGGAATACCACTGCCCAAAACCTTCATGCCATGAGACCAATACTAGCATGGCTCCTGTACTGGAGCTTGGGAGAGAGCCCAAAGCTGCTCTTCTCAATTCCTGCAGAGGAAGAACCTTGCCCTGACTTACACACTGATCACAGAGACAGTATTTGCTGTTGCTGCTTGTGCAGTCTCCCAGTAGGATTGTAGTGAAGAGTAGGAGGAAAAAGGCAGAGAATGTAATAAAAAAAATCGCACTTCATTCATCCCCATTCCTGCACATGTCCTTTCTCCTCGTGTTGTTTCCTTGTGGTCAGGAGCAAGCTAATTCCTGTAGCGTTGGCTTGGCTCTGCAAAAGCGGGAGTCACAAGAATTGAAGTTTGATAGGAAAAAAATGTGGAGCCATTTGGACACTGCAGCATTTTGGTGTGCCAAGCATGGGTTAACAGGCTTGATGTACTTCATGTTGCCAGAGATTTAAGTGACAAACAGAGTATTTGATCTCTGTCTCTCATTAGTGTGTCATTTCTTCCTTAGAGTATGGATGTCAAAATGCATTTGATCTGCTGCAGAGTTAAAAACACTCATTGTTTCAGCCTCCATTTTGAAGCTCACCTAATGAAGAGCAAATTTCAAAGGGAAAAACATGCCATTAAATTCTGTGTCAGAATAGGGAGCTGTAATGGTTGTTTAGCTTTTTGCCTCTAGATTGCCAGCTCAAATCTAACTCTGCTGATAGAAATTAGAAATGTGGTTTCTAGGGACCAGCAATTTATGTTAAAAGCAAAACTTCAGCCCTATGAAGTGTGATATCCCTATGACTGTGGAGTACTGCGAGTCATGTTTATAGAATTTGAGATGAGATTTTTCAAGAGCATATCATGGCTGGATTTCTGGAAGTTCTTAAGACACCAGGAGCTACAGATGGTCACTTCATGGGATTTTTGAATGGACCTGCTGTTTAACTCTGTTAGACACCTCTCTGCCAATTGTGGCTCTTACAGGTACTAAAGAAGGGTATTCTCAGTGTACTTTCAGTGAGTTGTGTGTGTCCAAGTCAGCCCAGTGACGTTGACAAGAGGATGGGGCACAGTGGCACTGTGATAGCGGTGAGCAGAAGCTCAGCTGCCCGGTGGTATCAGGAGTCCTGCACTGGAGGACTGAGACTGACTCAGTGCTGAGAAGGGAAAAGGGAGTGCGTCTTACGTGGTGCTGGGCAACATCTTTTAGTCAAATAGTGATGTCGGAGAGATTTTAAGAAACTACATAGCTTAGGATGGTAAGGAGAGATGTTTTCATTTCAGCCAAATGACACATTTTTATGGTGTTCCTCCAGCTCAGCTATTGCTTATTTTTTCCCTTTGCTTGTGAGCTTTTAAATTCAAAGTGAAGATGATGCACTTCCCACTTCATCTCTAGTTTATGGACTGTGAGGAGCAGCCTGCTCTCAGTCCCTCATTTTGAGCCTTTCCTACTCTATTCAAATATTCACAGAATAGGTATAACTTTAGTGGTTAGGGCAAGGGGGAGACTTGGGGTCCAGTCTCTTTCCAGTTACTTTTCTAGAAGTTTGTAATGCACGTATGTACCTAGGGATTTTAGTAGCTTGGCTTAAAAGGAGTCTATGCAAGGATTTTTACTGAGGTGTTTGTGTAACAGGTACATCCTTTAATAAAACCTTAGCTGCATTGGAACTCCCACCCAACATCCAGGTCTAGGCTTTCCCAAGGCCTGATGCTGTTCAGCAGCAGCTCAAGTGTATAGGAAGTGACCAACAGGTAAAAAAACAAGTTTGTAAAAATAAGTGTGTTAGAGATCTACAACGCAGCTAGAAGTACTATGATAAATTCCCAGAAACACGTGCATACTTGAGCTGTTATAGAATGAATAATAGCATTCACATAAGTTCATATTTATCAGTTGTTTTCAGTTGTAAATTTGCCATTTAAAATTTAGAATTAGTTATTGCTTATACATTGTAAAAGTTGTTTTCTTAATTACATCACTTATATAACAAAATGAGCTGCAAACTGTGGGGTTTTTCGGTAAAAGCACTTTTGCATTGTTGCTAGTTACATGATTATCTGCTCAAGAAAAAAAGAACAATAATCCCAATGGTGTCCATAGCTTATATCCCATAACGTGAGTTTCAAACCATGAGTTAGAATATTTTTGTTTGGTGGAAAAATATTCAGGTTAAGAATTATTCACAGAAAATAATTCTGATAAATGAGTACATTTTCAAGTTTTCCTAACTCGTCATGATCAATTCCTAAGGAGGAAAAGGAATGCAAAATTCATCAAATAAATTATTCATTATATTCACTCAGCTATAGCTAACAGTGAATTGTCTAGACAGTAATTACTAATTTTTAACCTACGTATGTTCACATACCACTATTGTGTGAATAGCTTCAGTATACAGCGGCTTGAGATAATAGTAATGGATGTAAGTCAACTAGCAGGTGATTTTAATTGGGAAATTATATTGGATTTTTCTATTGAACTTCCATAAAACATTACATAAATATTGAATCTTCTTAATGTTTTTCTCCAGTTGAATATATAGGCACACAGAGTTCTGTGCTAATTTGATCAGCGGATAAGCAAACTTTTTTTTTTTTTTTTTTAATTCTGCTGTAAAATTCTCAAAAAACCCCATTAAATTCAGAATACAGCAAGAATCTGCAAGGAGTCTGATGCAATAACAACATTTTCCATTTCAGTGATGATTTTCCACTGACTAGTTTGCATGGCTCCTTAAGGAGGGTTCACATCTATTTGTTTCAGTTTACTGGCATGCTGTAATGCACTCCTGATGGCGCAAGGAACAGAAACCTTAGTCCTTCCCCTTTATTGCTGTGGCAAAAAATCAAGACTTTGGGGGGGATTCCCTTCGTTCCCTAGGCGACGCAAAACCTCTGCAGTGAGGGATCTCACCTCCTGCTTAGCTGCCAGCTGCCTGGGCGGTGTGGTTGCTGGGATTTGCATGGGGGAGCTGGTGCTTGAAAGAGGACCTCAGAGCACTTTCACAAGAAGATGCCTGGCCACTGCTGTTGGCAAGCCAGTGGTCCTGCGGGTCTGTCAGCACTCAGCAGTAGCATAGATCTGTGCTACCGATTGTCGGTTTTGTGGGTGTGACAGTGAAGAAAAGAGGTTTTTATGTTCCTTTGGCTTTTTTGTAGAAATCTCTATTACTATTACAGTTAATTAGAGAAGAGTTAGATTGAAAATAAAGCAGAAAATCATAATCTTGAATGGATTTGTTATTGAAGCACATGCCCTGTGGACTAATTGCAAGTTAGTAATTTTGTGGTGCTCAACTGCTCTGAGCTGATCAGAAACTGTAATTTATAAAGCTCTTCCATTTCATTTAGGGTAACACGCCTTAAGAGAAAAATAGCAGGAAACCCACAGAAATGATCAGTAATGATGCAAAAGCTAGGACATTTTAAAAGAATATTTGCATAAAATTTTGTTTTTGTACATGTCAGTTTAAGCTACATCCTTCGGGGTATGGTTTATAGAGAGGTGCATTAAAAACTATCCACGTATAGCTCCCATTAAGCTTAATACAAGCTCTGATTCTGACTTCCTGTGTGCTTAACGTTATCTTAATGCAATTTGATTTGATACTTAATTGCAGTAATTTAATTAATGGTTCTGTAAATAAAAAGGCTAAGTTGTGCCCTCCTACACACACAGATATGCACAGCAAGCAGCTCTAGTGGCTCCTGTGAGACTTAAATTTATGTGTCTTAGAGCAGAGTGTAACTCTAAGGGTGTATGATAAAATGCCGAAATCCCAGAATAACACTGTAATGGTGTTTGCATTGGAAATGTTACAGTATTAGTTCAAGCTTACAGGAGGAGAGTGGCATTCAAAAACCTGTCCTGGTTTCAGCTGGGATAGAGTTAATTTTCTTCCTAGTAGCTGGTACAGTGCTGTGCTTTGGATTTAGCATGAGAATAATGTTGATAACACACCGATGTTTTAGATGTTGCTGAGCAGTGTTTATACTAAGTCAAGGACTTTTCAGCTTCTCATGCTCTGCCAGTGAGGAGGTGCACAAGAAGCTGGGAGGGGGCACAGCCAGGACAGCTGACCCAAACTGGCCAAAGAGCTACTCCATACCATGGGACGTCGTACTGGTCATAAACTGGGGGGAGTTGGCTGGGGGGTGGCAATCGCTGCTCAGGGACTGGCTGGGTGTCAGTCAGCGAGTGGTGAGCAGTTGCATCACTCTTTCTGTCTTTCTGTCTGTCTTTCTGTCTGTCTTTCCTCCCCTATTTTTTTGGGGGTGTGTGTGTGTTTGTTTCTTTCTCTGTCTTTTGTTGTTTTACTTTCCAATACAAATTATTATTATTGTTGTTGTTGTTGTTGTTATTATTCTATTATTTCAAGTATTAAACTGTTCTTATCTCAACCCATGACTTTTCTTTTGCTCTTCTGATTGTCTCCCCTATCCCACTGGGGGGGGGAGGGTGAGTGAGCGGCTGTGTGGTGCTTGGTTGCCGACTGGAGTCAAACCATGACAAAACCAAACCTACAGATTTTTCCCTAATACTCGTTGACAGGATAGGTCACAGAATTGCTTCCTCGTATAACAGGATTCCATTTAAAATAGTTTACAAAGACTTAGTTATTAATAAAACTGTTATTAATTGCATAACCTGCTATTAAAATTGTTACAGAATCCTATTGGCCCAATGGGTTACTTACAAGCCAGGGCTTATAGGCGTTTAAAACCCTTCTATTGATGTGCCTATAACCTTCTCTAACACATGCAACTCATGTCTGTTGCACAATTAAAATGCCTATTGAATATTGATTAGTCTCCCTTATAAATCATTTATAAAGAGAGGCACGTGATATAAAATGTATCCTAAAATCATTAAGGCTACATGGTGTGCAAGTTAATGGTAGCAATCTTGAAAAGTTAGGGAGTGCATGAATTAAGGGAATTGTATTCATAAACTATTTTCTTAGTACAAGATAGTGGAGCTCCCATTGAAGTCGGGCAGTCCCCATAGCATCTACTGAAGATTTTGCTCTTTTTAAAAATATATTTGTAAACAAGAGGTGATATAATGCAACTTCAGATGTACCAGGTAAGCGGAATCCTTTTTCCATGTTTTTTAGGATGGAGTAGAGCTGTGTAAACAACAGCTCCAAATATTTATGCAAAAGAGGAGGAGCATCATGTATTCACATACGGAAAAGAGGTCCATGATCTCTGGTGTTGCTGCTGTGAAATGCATAGATATTCTGCTGATATTAATGGAATTATACCATATTCTCTATATAATAAATCACAAACAGCTGTTTCTAAATCAGCCCCTAAACTGAACCGAATTCGGCTTAAGTATCATCCCACTTCAGCATAATTGCCCACTGTTAAGTTTGGAGGTAAATCACATTTATGTCCCTTCAAATCCATACCTGGTATGAGTGAAATCTGAGTAAGACCCTTTGCCTGAATTTGCCTTGCCCTGAATTTGCATTGCCATTTAACTAAGTATTACTGCAAATACCCCTGACGTGTACTTCAAAAGTAAGTTTTATTTTGGAAATGGCACTTGACCCCTAAGGATAGACCAGATTTACGTGTACCACCATTCTGTTGTGATTAACAGGAGATTTAGATAGGCAAGAGCCAACTCTGGTCCAAAGGCTGATGTACTCTGAAAACCTACAAAACACTGACATTCAGTGTGGGAATGACAAGTACAAAAACCTCAGGCAATAATGGCAATCAGCAGGCCTTTTTGTTATGCAAAGGGAAAAAATCAGATAGATGGAAACAACAATAAACCAACAATGTTCTTTCTTTCAAAACATCTCTTGCAATTTCCAGCTGCCTCCCTTCTTTGTCACATCTCGCTTCTTGGATAAACAGAATTGGTCAGACTCTTACTTTGCCTTTGCAGTTTTCACTCATTACTCAGTGTCTGTACCTGACCCCCAGCTCTTAAAAGCCCAACAATTAAGTGAATTCCAAAGAGGATTACAGTTGAGAAGCAGAGGGTATAAATGTGATTTAGCATGGAGTGCTGAGCATGACAAATAATTTTTGTGCCTAGGCCTTACTTGTTCTGAAATTAGTTTCATTTAGAAACACAGAACAGATTCAGCCGTGTTCCAGTGCCAAGTGTAGCCGTGCAACTTCTGCGGATTGGCTCTTGCAAGGCATACTGAGGCTGTAATACCTTTCCTTAAGACCAAAGTGCCTCCATTTTTGTCAGCTTCTTAGTCCTGGGAGGAAATACAGAGACATGCATGCGCAAACCAACCTCCCAGGTGATTTCCTTCTCTTTGGAAGAGCTTGACTGAAAGCATTGTGTTGTAGAAGGAAAGCACAAGGACATTGTGAGGTGGCCTCAGGATTCCTCATTTATGTGGCTAGAAGAGACAGAAGATCTTGACGCAAAAGTTTCCAAAATGTGGTCTAAGTGTACAATGGAAGGGAAAAGTTTCTTGAATTTTTTCCTGCTGTGATTTACTCTGTGAGAAGTTTGTCTTAGGCTTTCACTACTACAGAAACTGGCTAGTGTTTCATTGATAAATGAAGAAATCTCTCACATCAGAAAAGAATATTAATAGCATGCACGTGTGTGTTTGCATGTGTCTGTGTATTGAGTTGCCTTGGAAACAAGGGGAGAAAGCGCCATGAGCCAGAACATGCTTTCCATTTAAGGAACACTTGTGCTATTATAGAACTACATACAAAAATAATCAAATTCATTCATCCATTCTGTAAGCATCTTGCTCTACAGACAGCAGCATGCAGCGTGAGTATGTGGATCCCATGTAAAGATGGCAGAAAGCCGCTTGACTTTGTTTTTGAGCATATTGTTGAACAAATGAGTTGACTTTGGTGAAGTTGCTAATAAAGTGGAAAAAAAATGTATGCAAATTATAAAAAATTTTGGCAATGCTCCAGGTGTACGTTAAAGTTACCGAGATATGAAATAGACCTAGAATATTCACATTGCAAATCAAAGTGGGCAATTTTACCCTACATATAAGAACAGCTGTTTCAGCATATTGGCCTCAAAGACAGTATGTTGAAACAGCTGTCCAAGTGTTTTGGAGGTTAATCTACTCAATTAATCATTGTGTGGTTTTTTTTTTCAATCTATAATAATGTTCGTACCATTCCTTGTGGGCATGTGAACAAGATATTAAATATAAAGTTTTAGTCATCAGTGAAATGCATATCAGAAAACTTTGTGTGAGAAGAAAATCTGTCTTCAAAGTGACACTGGGTCTTGGAGAGAGAAACATGTTGTTAATACAGACGCTGATCTCAGCAGCCAAATTATGGTGTTTTTTAAAACATAAATTTCAGGGGAGAATCACTAGAAAGATTGGTCTGTGAGACACAAGAAGCCTGGACTTTTGCATGAAGTTCTGTGAAATAAGTGAGTAAGGACATTCTCTGTTGGCTGGTGTCTCCAAGTCATCTACGAGCTTCCACCTTGAGTAACTTGCAAGCTGCAATTTCATGTGGTCTAAACCAAAACTCTTCGGGCTGCAGCCTGGAAGTGCAAAACAGCTAAACCATTTTGGCCTCTGATAAATACCAAAGGCTGTCAGTGTGGAGATTGCATGGCAACTTGAGTTGTCTCGCTTTGGTGCATTTGGATGTGTGCTGCTCAGGATCGGGTGCAGAGCAGCACAGTGCTTTACTCATTGTCCATGCAAGAGCCCCTTGGAGCGGCTGGAAGGCACGCGTCAGCCCCCTTCTTGTGTTGCTGCAGAGGCAAGAACGAGAGAGATGCCATACAACGAACACAACAGGCATGGTGGTTGTTACTGTCAAAAATAATCTTCAGTGAGACTTTGCCTGGGAGAGAGGTGTGTTCTCAGGTGTGTTGTGCTCTGAAAATCATGCACACGTGAAAAGGCTGCTCCTCCCACCTCAACTGAATTCATTTTGCAACATTTTATGAATTAAATCCTAGAACTTAGCACATTTTCTGTATATTCACTGCCATCGAATTACAGACAGCCACTGTCAGAAAAATCCTCTGGCAATCCATTTGACCAGAAATAGATAAAATCCAAACATCATTTCCAACCTTTCTAAATATCACTGCACATGTAAAAATAGCAAAATCTTTGTATGTCATATCCCAGTCCACCTTTCATGTCAGTCAATGTTTTTTTAATCAAATGTAGGGTTTCTGTCTTTGTTTTCCCCAAGAGACCATGCAGAATAGTGGGAAGAGTTATCATAAAAGTTGGTGAAATACAGACTACAGCAGCTACGCACAGCTATGCTTAATGGGTTCTAAAGTCTTTTCCTCTGAACTAATTTTCCCAGATTCTAGGTTTATTCCTCTCTGCACTGAAGAGCAATGCATGCTGGAATGAGGCTTTTTAGATTGAAACTGCTTATAAAATTCTTGGCCAAGAAAAGAGAAAAAAAACCCCGAACAAAACAGAAATGCTGCTGCAGAGAAGGAAGCTGCTGCAAGCCACAGCTGCCCGGAGACAGCGCTGTCAGATGGCTGCCTCGTGAAATGCTTCTGCTTAATGTGTCCGAGGTTGATTCTGTCTGTTGTGGTTTAACCCGGCAGGCAGCTAAACACCACACAGCCCTTTGCTCAGTCCCACCCCCACAGTGGGATGGGGGAGAGAATTGGGGGGGTATGGGGTGTGAAGTAAAATTCGTGAGTTGAGATAAAGAGAGTTTAATAGGACAGAAAAGGAAGGGAAAACAATGATAGTAATAATAATAATGATAAAAGAATATACAAAGCAAGTGATGCACAGTGCAATTGCTCACCACCCGCTGACCGATGCCCAGCCAGTTCCCGAGCAGCGGTCACCCCCACCCCCCCGACCAACTCCCCCCAGTTCATATACTGAGCATGACGTCCCATGGTGTGGAATGTCCCTCTGGCCAGTTGGGGTCAGCTGTCCTGGCTGTGCCCCCTCCCAGCTTCTCGCTGGCAGGGCATGGGAAGCTGAAAAGTCCTTGACTAGTGTAAGCACTGCTCAGCAACATCTAAAACATCAGTGTGTTATCAACATTATTCTCATGCTAAATCCAAAACACAGCACTGTACCAGCTACTAGGAAGAAAATTAACTCTATCCCAGCTGAAACCTGGGAGGTTTAACTCTATCCCGGCTGAAAACTGTCTCAGGCTGTGGCTGTTTCTCAGCCTCATCAGTGACGCAGCCCAGTGCTACCTGGCCAGGAAACTTGCACGTCATCTTCTCTTCCACTCCTATCACAACTTGTCATTAGGTAGTAAGGTTGCAGTTTTATTCTGGGTTGTTCTCCGTAATAGCTTTTGTCAGATTGCATTCGATATGTGTACCAGAGTTCAATTACAACACTAGTGGGAGGAAAATCCAAAACTAAATCACAACTACTTGCACAATTGCCTTCATTAACAAAGAGGAAGACAAACAGCATTAAAATGCCAGGTACTGCTGCATTTAAGAGAGTGTAACCTTTAGGCAGTTAGTTAAATGTCAATGTCATTTAACAAAAATGAAAAACAAATAGAAAGGTATGTTTGATGTAGTTGTTGTGGTCCTGTGACTTTAGAAGTTGGGCACTGGTTGACCACTTTGTATCATATTGGCTATGAAAAGAACAAACATTTGTCCTTCAAAACTAACCTGCAGTAAAGCAGGAGAATGTGGAGTCAAACTTTTGATCATCTTTTTCTGCTTTTTGTTACAAGGTGCCTTCTGGCAATAATTCTTGGGCTTTTTGAAAATGATGAAGTTGCATCATAGCAACGGAACAAAGATGTATTAAAACACAGTTTTTATTTCAAGATCCAGTTTATCCGTTTTCAGATCATTCCTGTTGCCTAGAAAATTTGAAAATTCAGTGGTGTAAATGAGATACTTTACTCACCATGTTCTCGCTAATTTCTTTGTGTGGACTTTCTTGTTCCCAGACCCACGTTCAGCTTTTGTAGGTGAATACTCTCACCTAGGTTTTGCATTCGTACCTTCATGGCATGGATTTAAACATAAACACACTTCAATTGTGACATGACCGTTGATTTTATTCCTAAAGTGTTGTCCATCAAAACCCTGAGAAGAGCATATTGAGGCTGTGCTGAGACAGTGTGGGAAATGGTGTGGTGCTGGGGAGAGGTGTTCCACATCTGGGTCCTCAGCTCACCACGAGGTCGCAACACGTGCAGAGCTGAACTTCCTTTGCGCTGTTGCTGTTTATATTCTTATGAAGTAGACGTAAAGTGTTAGTGGTCTTTGAATGAAAGAGTTTATAATTTGATTTATGTAAGACCCTCCCTTTTTGGAGGACCACTTGGAAATGTGGGAAGTACTGGCCCACATCTCTGCTGTGCAAGCTCATTTCAACCACCGAGGAGGCGAGATGTCATCAGGGAGGAAGAACATGGCTGAAGATTTCAAGGTATAAGAAAAGAAGGGGAAGAGCCAAAATTACAAGAAGTGGAAGGTGAGGAGAGCTTGCTCTTTTCTGTGTGGTAATTGTATAGGGGCGCTTTTAACTGAAAGCACTTTTGCGCTGGATTTCTGTGTTACATTTATGAAGGCCTTTAGGTGCAATGCTTTTTCCTTCTTTGTCAATCCTTTGCTAAAACGATGTGTCAAAATGCCAGAGAACCTTATCTTTTCTTAAGCTGTGTCTTCTGTAAAAAGCATCTTCCCTTGTATTTGTCTGTCCATTTAGCAGGAGCAATGACTATGCAGCCAGAGGACCCTATCAGCTGCAGTACAAGAAAGAGTATGGCATTAGACCTGGCCTTCTTCCCACCTTACAACAGTGAACAATTTGAAATTGGTACTGCAAAAGAAGAAATAGATGTATTACCATTTGGAAATCTGCCCATTTTTAGAGGAAAAGTAAAGAATGAATGGTTAACGCAGCCAATGTTAAGGAAGATAAATTTCCTTAATGGAGGCAAATAGCAAATATTCATTCCATTTGAACAGTCCAGTAGTGGTGATCTAATTTCTCTTTGCAATTGAGGCAGGCTGTGTAATTTTGTGTCTCACATTAAGTAAAATGGCAGCAAATGGGAGACATTTTCCTCCACCGAGAGAGTTCTTGTAGAGGAGTTCTTCAACACGAATTGGATAATTCTCTTTTTCCTCTCTTGATGTACCTAGTTTATCTTTCTGGAAGATCAATATTTTTCCCATTACTCATAATGTAACAGGTTCTAAAGAAATAGATTGTAAAGTTTGTATTTGAATAATGTCTTAATGCCTTCGAAAGGCTAATGGTGAAGATAATACTTTGGAAGCAAAGATAGAAGTCTTTTTTCATTTTCTGTCTGTCCTTCAGTTGAGATGGAAAACCAAGTCAGCCACTACTTCATATAGTTTACAAACAGTTTAAAACTAAAAGTTTTAAAACTACATTGGAGTCCCTGCTTGGACTGAGTTTGGTGCTGAGGGGTAAGGACAAGGAATCATTGTTAAAATCCTTTATCAAAGAAACATGCTGTGATTTTGAGATATACTTGCTTTCATAGAATAATAAGTAGAAGACCTTTGTCTGTTTACAGAATGCTTCTATTGAAAACCAATAATACTGTCACTTTCTATTTCTATTCCTGAGAGACATTAATGTCATCCCCCTTATCTGCTATTGTCTTGCCCCATTTCAAACCACCTGTGAGATGACATTGGAAGCCCTCTCAAAGTGGAACGTTTTGCAGTAGTTTCATATTAAGAGGTATTCTGTGATTTTTCTCTTGAGTGCATTCAGCTATCCTTGGCATTAGAGTATATGCTAGTGTCGTGGTTTAACCCCAGCCAGCAACTAAGCCCCACACAGCCACTCGCTCACTCCCCTCTGGTGGGATGGGGGAGAGAATTGGAAGAGTAGAAGTGAGAAAACTCGTGGGGTGAGACAAAGGCAGTTTAATAGGTAAAGCAAAAGCTGCACGCACAAGCAAAGCGAAACAAGGAATTCATTCCCTACTTCCCATGGGCAGGCAGGTGTTCAGCCATCCCCAGGAAAGCAGGGCTCCATCGTGCCTAACGGTGACTTGGGAAGACAAATGCCATCACTCCGAATGTCTCCCCCTTCCTTCTTCCCCCAGCTTTATATGCTGAGCATGACGCCATATGGTGTGGGATATCCCTTGGGTCAGTTGGGGTCAGCTGTCCCGGCCGTGTCCCCTCCCAACTTCTTGTGCCTCCCCAGCCTGCTCGCTGGTGGGATGGGGTGAGAGGCAGAAAAGGCCTTGACTGTGTGTCAGCACTGCTCAGCAGTAACGAAAACATCCCTGTGTTATCAACACTGTTTCCAGCACAAATCCGAAACAGAGCCCCACACTAACTACCGTGAAGAAAATTAACTCTAGCCCAGCCAAAGCCAGCACAGCTAGTATGCCATTATCATCTTCCGCTTAAGAAAGGTGACAAGTAATACAGTATTTCTTTCTTTCCTTGCATCTGTTACTGGTTGCTTTATTTGTAGCCCTCTATATTTCTTTGCAGTCACTGATACTTGTTTTAATGCACAGCTGAATTTCAGTTAACCAACCAATAAATTAGCTGTTTGAGATGTTGCAGGCTCAGCATTTACTCGTTATGCAAAAAGGCCATTTAGTAGGAAAGATGTGGGAATTGGTATTTAAATTGTACAGAACCAACAGCCTGAAGACAGGAAGTTTGAGTGTAACCTCTCAGAAAAAGCATGGACCTAGGACATTGGGAATATACATTCAGTTTCTTGATCTGTCACTGGCCTGGTGGGATTTCTTCTGCCTCAGTTATTTTAGCTGTATAATGAAGATAACTGTCCTCTTGTCCTTGGCAGAGCTGAGAACTGTTTTTGAAGTATTGTGGAAAGACAAGGTACTGTAAGGAGTAATTTAAATAAATCATTCAATATGTAATTTTTAGAACAGATGAAAGAGGGACAGGGGAAAAGATGAAAAATTAAATAGTTTGATCCTGATTTCATAGGACTTTTATATTTTGGTCGCATTTTACATGGATGTTCGCATCCAAAGGGTAGTGGTCAACGGCTCAATGTCCAGATGGAGGTTAGTGATGAGTGGTGTCCCGCAGGGGTCTGTTTTGGGACTGGTACTGTTTAATATCTTCATCAATGACATAGACAGTGGGATTGAGTGCACCCTCAGCAAGTTTGCAGATGACACCAAGCTGAGTGGTGCGGTCGACACGCCAGAGGGATGGGATGCCATCCAGAGGGACCTGGACAAGCTCGAGAAGTGGGCCCGTGTGAACCTCATGAGGTTTAACAAGGCCAAGTGCAAGGTCCTGCACCTGGGTCGGGGCAACCCCCAGTATCAACACAGGCTGGGGGACGAAGGGATTGAGAGCAGCCCTGCCGAGAAGGACTTGGGGGTACTGGTGGATGAAAAGCTGGACGTGAGCCAGCGATGTGCGCTCGCAGCCCAGAAGGCCAATCGTATCCTGGGCTGCATCCAAAGCACCGTGGCCAGCAGGTCGAGGGAGGGGATTTTGCCCCTCTACTCTGCTCTCGTGACACCCCACCTGGAGCACTGTGTCCAGCTCTGGAGCCCTCAGCATAAGAAAGACATGGACCTGTTGGAACGGGTCCAGAAGAGGGCCATGAAAATGATCAGGGGGATGGAACACCTCTGCTGTGAAGAAAGGCTGAGAGAGTTGGGGTTGTTCAGCCTGGAGAAGAGAAGGCTCCGGGGAGACCTTCTTGCAGCCTATCAGTACTTAAAGGGGGCTTATAAAAAAGATGGTGGCAGACTTTTTAGCAGGGCCTGTTGCGACAGGACAAGGGGGAATGGCTTTAAACTAGAGGGGAGTAGATTTAGACTAGATATAAGGAAGAAATTGTTTACGCTGAGGGTGGTGAAACACTGACCCAGGTTGCCCAGAGAGGTGGTGGATGCCCCATCCCTGGAAACATTAAAGGCCAGGTTGGACGGGCTCTGAGCAACCTGATCTAGTTGAAGATGTCCCTGCCCACGGCAGGGGGGTTGGACTAGATGACCTTTAGAGGTCCCTTCCAACCCAAACTATTCTGTGATTCTATGATTCTATGATTTGTGTTACTTCACGGTCTTTATTATAATTACTCCCTCTTGTAGCAGTCTAGCTGAGAGCAGAATCTAGTCAGTCTTTTTTTGTGCTCACAGGTTCTTAAAACATTTTTTAGTTTGAGGGACTATGTATCCTAAAAGCTGATGGATCTGGAAAAATACTGATGTTCTGAAAGCAGTGGCTCAGCTTTTGAAACGCAGATGATATTGTCCTAGTCTGCAGGAAATAAATACACTGCACAAGAGTTCACTGGGAAATTCAATCATGAAAACAAAAAAGGTGTTTCATTCTGAACTTGAATAAAAAAGAGGTTGTTCTTTATAGAAGTTGAGCAAAAAAAGAAATAATCAGATATAGGGGCATGTCAGAACAAGGCAGCGCTTCTGAACAGGTACAAGGTGAACAGACTGAAAAATTAAAATGAAGAACAAAATTCAAGCCAAGAAGAAGCAGAGGAAGGAAGAAAAAAACCTCCAGTAGTCCTTAGATCAGTCAGAAGACTCTCAAAAACTCACCTCAAATGAATCAATATTCTTATTTGAAAAAATTCACAATTTTTAACTTTAGCTTTTTTCAAAAGAAAATATTCTCAAAGGTGTCTTTTTTATGCTTTTTTGATTTTTGTCAAGAAACTTTTTTTTTTTTCTCCTTATCAAAAAAGTTTCTAGGCGGTTTTAAACACAGGCAGGAGACATCTTCTGTAGTGTTTGTTTAAGTAGAAAGTAAATGTTAAAGACTTGAAAGGCAACACTTCGTTCAAGTGGAGTGGCAGTGCAAGGCTGAGCAATGTACAGTTGATGGATGCTCCCAAAATCAGTGAGTAAAACACCAGAAAGCTCTGAGTGTGCAAGGGTGGTAAAGGCTGATGCCTGGACTAGCTACAGATACGTTCTTTTTATTTTCACTGCATCAAATACAGCGGTAGGCCGCTTTATGAAGTGAAGCAGATAAAAGGCATGGTTGTATCATCTGCGAAGTCCATGTCACTGTAGGAAACATACAGTGGTGTAAAAATTGTTAGGAGTACCGTTAGCGCCTAGGAATAAAGGCGCTAACAGTAACGTATAGGTGCTGATTGCTTATAATTTTGAAAGCAGGAAGGGATAGAGTTTTTCTCCTCTAATTCTAGAGATCAAGTCTAAACTAGACATCTGAGCCTTTTAATAGGCAATGGAGGGAGATAAAACTTCCAAAGTGTCACTTATGCTGTCCTAAGACACGTGCCTAAGACAGGAACTGCCAGAGAATGAATCACTTGCTGCAGGCACTTTGGGGGGAGAATAGCCTTTCTGAGGGAGAGCAGGCAGTGGGAAACAGTCTGCTTCCAAAGCGTTTGCTGTCTGAAAAGCCAGTCCTACAGCAGTTTATGTGTATGCTTTACATCTGAGAGTGGTCGAATGCAAGCCCATGAAATTACTTACATAGGTAAAATAAGTAAGTACAGCAGTCTGGTCCTGACAGATAAGACAGACCACCTTCAAGAGAAAAAAAAATACTTCTTTGGGTAAGGCATGGGTCTTTCCTGTCAGACACATGTTCTTTGGAAAATGGTATTCTCCTTTTGCAGGATGATGAATGTGAGCATCTAGTAGATCTCTGTTCCATTTTAAACTCCATAATGTGCTTCTCAAATATAGTTAATAACTATATGCATCTAGGTCTGTCCAGAAAATGTGGTTCTTTATTGAATTTACTTGGTACATTATGAGCTCTGTACTTACACCAGTGTTTGAACTATTCTGAGGGAGAAGATATAAAATCCAGCTCTTCTGAACCCCATGTCTAGCAAATGCTAGACAACTGTCTTCTGTCAGGGGATTTCAGAGGACTTCACACGATGTCACAGTCGCTTTCCCATGTATCTTTTTCTGTTCATAAATAGGTATTCTTAAGCTGTAGCCACTCTGTGAATGGCTTAACGAAGCAAGTCACTGTGTCCGAAGCACAAAGAGAACCTACACTCCCTCCGTGAGAGGATGCTCCTGCAGGATGTTGGGAAGTCGTGTAGACATGCTGTAATTAATTTGTGCATTCTTCTATAGCATTAAACAGCTGTTATTACAGAAGGACATGGATTTCTGCCCAGGTAGCACTCATGGTAGAAGATGAGCACACAGATTGTGGCGGTAAACTCATGTGATATGCAACCTTATGTTTCAATGTCTGTAGTTTTGCACTTGTGGAACACAAGCCTTTTCAAGCCGGTGAGTTGCCAGCTCTCCCATTGCACCGGTGGCATAGAATTTCCTCCAGAAAACTCTCCTTCCAGCCTGCTCCAAAAGGAATTGTGATGACTAGGAAAGGAATTAGAGAAATGTCTGAAAGAAATTCTTCAAAATGGCCATCCACAATGTTGTTAAATATTATTAAGCCTGTGGGACAAAGATGCAGAGCCAGAAAATTATATCTTTGACTACTGTTGGTACTCAAGCGAATCCAATAGTTACACCCCATAAATTAGGCAAAGCACGGCCTCCATAGATTTTTCTGTGGAAAAAGCAATGCCTTTGAGGAGTGTTCATACTGTTATTTCATGGCCATTTGAAAACAATCATTAGTGTATCAGTTTGTATTGAGGCTCATGTCATTGCTCTTGAGTAGACAGCTCTACCCATTTTGTATCCTCTTGGATTCAGGGGGATATTGTTTGATTTCATTTGGAGGTGACCCACAATTTTATTAAGTCAGAACATGACCATGTTTTTCTGGAATAAAAAGGGAAAAAACCAACATCTTTAAATGAACTGTGAGATTCTAAATATACTTAACAATGGTTACCAATCACTTACTATTGAGAAGAACTGCACAAGTCTGTCAGATGAATGCTCAGGTACTATACAGATCTCTAAACATAGTGTAAATTCCAGTGTGAATGACTGGCAGAGTTTACCATACTTTTAGGCTGACCTTAGGTCCTGTGTTTCTTGGTGTACTGAAAGGTCCTGAAACACAAGCAGGGAACTCTTGGTGCCTCTGTTCTCTGTGCAGACAAGTAAAATCAGATGCGTGATTGTTGCTCTCTAGCTGTAAGAACTTCCCATTCATTCTACCTTGAGCATGCACTTCAGAGCAATGGTGTCATGATGTTTAACACAGCAGGTTTGGAGAATAAACTCTACTGGGACATAATGGGCTGAAGCAAAATAGCATGAGCCCAGTCTCAGGAAAGGTCTTTTGCTCATGCGGAAGGCACTGGTACTTAGCTGAGACAGTGGAGACTGCCTGACAGGTTGCAATTACTTCTGCCAAGTGCACCAGGCTGCATTCTGAACCTTTGCTTAATGGGGGCAGATCTGTTCTGAGTTATAAAAAGTAAAATAAAACTGCCTCAGGTCATACATATGACAGTATCTGTGCTTCTAATCAGGTTTCACCTTCAGCAGCAGGTTTTGCTTATTCATCCTACATAAACCTCAAAATGAGCTGAATTTCCTTCATAAAAAACCATGGAAATGGAATAAATCTCAGCTTTAGTTTCCATGAACTCCAAGACAGAGTTACAACTCCAGCTGATCGCGTGTGCCAGGTACACTGCTAAGAGAAGAGCTTCCTTCAGTGTACCTGTGGCAAAAAGAAAGTTATGAAATAACATTCCACTTTGGAGTCCCTGCATCATGCTTTTTTGTGCTATAGCAAATTGTTTTTGCAGCACACGCTAATATACATCTAGAATAATATTCAATTAGGCTAATAGTTGCTGCTTACATTGTTCTGTAAGAATCGGTGATTAAGAACCTCTCTGTATGGTTCAATCTACATTAATTAATTTCTCCTGCATAATATATATGCACCTGCCTGTTCTTCCTTTGGGATGCCAATATGAAGTAAAGCTATTATGCAGGTAAACAAAGGAGATAAAGGATGACCTTTAACTTTGACAAGATAGCCTGCAGTATTTGTGATTTGCCATCTGTCATAACTGATCGCTCCTAATAACGATATGCTGGATAAGAAGCTGAAATGAGGAAACAGCCGGAGACAGAGGAAGGGTGGAGGGGAGTGGGAATGACCTTCTAGCAACACGTGTGCTTGTCGGGGCAGGAGGACTCGTGCGTGGTTACAACTTAGGCCTCACTCTGACACCTGAAAACTTGGTAAACAGTTGATTCTACAAGTGGCTCCACTGAAATGGTGTTTGAAGAATAAGGAATTAGCCGTTGTTCGGCCCTTTATTAGGACTTGTAACTCCTTTCACGTGCACAGCCTCTGCAAACTTGAGGCAAGTCCTGGGCAGGCAGGATTGCCAGTTCAGCCCACGAATAATGACTGATCAGCCATCTGCCAAAGCAGCTAGCAGCACTCCTGCTGTCACTGCTGTGGGGTCTGGCTCCTTGGCATGAAGTGGACTGACTGTATGAACGTAGGGAGGAAAAAGGGTCAAAGAACAACATGATCTCTTTGCAAGATTGGTTGTGTTTTCTAATGTTTCGTAAACACATAATCCCAGTTGTTTGGTCTTACCATTGGGTGACAAAATGCTGTATCTTACCTGATATAATGGTTGAAAATATAAACACCTTTCTACCAACCAGACTTCATTAGTATGTATTTGAAACCTAAAATGGTATTCAGCTATGGGGGGGGGAAGTACAGAATTGCTTTGGATTATAATGATTTCAGCAAAGCATCTAATTTCTATATTAAGCTTGCTTAATGGATTTATATTGCCTTGCTCTTTGATCTGAAGAAAAAGGTGGTGAATAATTTATCAAATAAAAAAAAACTCCCCTAGCCCAGCCCACACGTCACAATCTGCCCTATAATTTACATTTTTTAAGAGATGCCATTTCCAGGCAGGAGAACTGGTTCCTAAAAATTCCTTCTAATATTACAAATGTGTTTTTGTGAGGTACACTCTGGGGAAAAAAATAATAATGAAGGAATGCAATTCTGCAGACAAATGTTTCAGCTCTATGCCTTCTTCGCTAAAGACAGTCGTTTCAACTAAATGCCAAAAGGCATTTAGCTGTAGCATTTGTCAGTGGAATAGGGTTGGCTTTAGGTTTCCCTCCTGATTTACAATTGAGTGTTTATTGGGTTTACTGTACTGTAGTACATTTTGTTAACCTCTAAAAAAACACATCCAGCTTGTGCATTAATCACAAGGATGATATCTGTCACGGTAAACTGGGTCAGTGTGGGGCTTTCTGTGCCCCGCCAGACTTCGTGGAAAGGACGCTGGCTGCTCCCAAAGGGGCAGGAAAGATGCGCCGGAGGCTTTGGGCTGGGGTCTAGATAACCTGTGTCCAGCTCCTGGCTCCTGAGAGGTTTCTTGTGAGATGTATAATCTATTTCTCCATGTCTTTATTTTTCAACCAGAAGAGGGGGGAAAAATTGTGTCATGTCGTCTCACGGTAGCTGTGTGAGCTGCCTTAGAGTCACGTGCCTAAGGAGGATTTAGGTCGGTGTGGTGTTGTTTAAAGGCTAATTATTGGGAACTTTGTGTGTGGAGTTCCTCAGTTGGTTTGTGTCTGCCTATTGTAGTCATTCCTCAGTAATCCCTGCTTCTGCCAGCAGTGTTGGTAATCACAGCTCTGTCATGACTCTCCACAGGTCTCCCGTTCGCATTTCCCCCCCCATTTGTCCAAAGCAATGAGTTGTCAAACATTTACTCTGGCTGTGTGGAGGGTTTATTCATATTTAAATAAAGCCATTATCCTGGCCTTGAGTTTCAGTAGTTTTCTGCTCTTCCTCTTGAGTATTTCTCTCAGTAGTGCCATCTAATCAGCTTTAGGTTTTAATTAAACAGCTGTCATTTGCTTCCTAGTTCTGTTGCGACCTGATGTTGTATTAAATTTTAATTTAGCCTAGGCTGGATAAGAAGTAGATTCCTTCAGACAACAAAGAAACGCTATTAGCAGGTTACAGTTGTAATTAAGAAGAGCTCTGCTGAAGTGCTAATGCATTCAGGTACAGGGAAGGAGCTGGAGATAAACATGCACATAATTATTATTCAGGGATAGAGCTTGCAATATGAATGTATAGCTTCCACCTGGGCTGCTTGAATTGAAGGTTTTGGACAAGATCTCACAGCTGAAACCCTCGACAAAAGAAATAGGAAGGGATTCCCATTTTTTTCGCCTGGGACCTTGCAGTGTCAGCACTTAGAGGTTTGTGCTGGTGGTCCCTGGGTGTTTCACTGGAGCTGTGCCACACAGGAGGACCTGCCTATGTAAATCAACATTATTACCCCTCTCTACATTTCAGATGCTGTTAGTAATAACCGGCACAGGTATCTTAAATTCGGTAACACTTTTTTTCTGCAGTAGACCCTACCATGGAAATATAAAACAAGCCTAACAGAATCTAGATTAAATGCTATTACTTGTTGAAGATGCACTAAAAAAAATAGTCTGCTTATAAATCTAATGGACAGTCAATTAGTTCAGTTCTGCCTTCGTATTTCTTCCTCAGAGGAAATATATTTTTTCAGTCTATAAATGGCCAGCTCTTAAAAAGGTCTTCACACTGCCTATTATACTTGTGTAACACTCAATCCAGGCATCAGGCATCTGAAATACTGATTTATATGATAGAATTGTTTACCAGTGGAGTGTAGCTTTTATGAAGCTAATTAGGACAGTGGGTACCTGTACACGCTGGGAAGGAGGGAAGGTTCAGGAAAGTGCTTGTGTCAAGAGTAGGATAAGCATATTTCAGATCATCCACAAATAGTGGGGTCACGAGGCGTCTCTTCTGAGACCTTTTCTCTCATGTTTATCTTCACAGGGAGTTTATGAAAGGAATGCAAATGTCTTTATAAACTTTGCATTATCCTTCAGAGCATCAAAGTCTGGCTTCAGCTTGGTAGCTAAGCAGCACTTAGAGTTAAAAGGAGGCTAGACGTTTTGTTTACCCTTTGTCACACATGAGGGTCAACATGAGGGTGATACAACGAACAGTGCAAAAACCAAAGGTGGAATTAGTTCAGGCCTGTTGAGAACCTGATTCCAAGTCCACTGAAGTCAAAAGAAACCTTCCATCCATGACTCAGTAGGGCTCTGGATCAGACCATAATTCCATACAAGTGCCGCCTGCCCCTGACATGTAGGAGTTACATAGCTCCATGTAGGATAGCTGTGCTAACAGAGTGGGTTTGGAAGTAGAATTTGTCGCGTGTTCATTGTTTGTGACCTTGGCAAAAATAATTTCCCCTGATGCACTGAAGAAGACTGTCTGTTGTTGAAGAATGGCTTAGAAATAGCATACTGGCAAACTGCTTCCTGGGAGCGTTTTGACACAGGACCACCATGTCTTCATCATATATCTGGCATATGTTTATATTGGATTGATGGCTTAGGATTTATGGGATATTTGCTGTTGGTTTGGTGGAATCTACCCACCTCTTCTCTGACATAGTTGTGGGTGAAGCACCTTCAGTTTCTCTCTGTCTATCTTATACAACCTCTTTCCACCTGAGGTGCATCTAATTGTTTTCTTTCACCTGGCAGCGCATTTTCTTCTTTTGTTCAAACCTCAGTCTTTGTAAAAGTTTTACAGTTGTTCTTTCAGACTCCCACTTTTGTCACATACTTCTCTCTTTCCCAGCGTCCCTCCCTCGTGGATGGCAGCTGGTTATAAATGAGCCCATTCAGCATAAACAAAAACTAGACAGTCATTTACTGTGTAAAACATCTGGTTTGTGCCTCGCAGAGAACAGAACAAAGACAGTATATTTATTTCTTGAGGTATTATTCAGAAAAGCATCTCTATTCAGGACAACACTTAAATGCATGCTTAAATCACATGGAAGTCTAAGTGTCAAGTTGAGCACGTACTTTTAGTGTTGTTCTGAACAGAAATGGACTCGAGTACATGCTTAAATGCTTTTCTGGAACATGACTGCCCATAAAGCTCTAGTAGACTATATTAGTTAGCTGGCACTAGTGTTATTAGTACTTCAACTCATTTAATTCAGGGTGCTTTTTGTAGAAGTTTCCGAATATTGATTAATAATACATCTTAGTTGCAAGTATTTATTGGTCTTCTCCAGCTGTCCTTAGCTTGTGGTCAATGCCCATTATTTTCTATCAATCTAGCTAGCAGACAGAAGCAAATGATAGTGAATATATTTCCCTATGCAAGCTGCCATCAAATTTTTCACTAAAATCCATTTCTTCTTCCACCAATGCTAATAATGGAATTTAAAGTTAGATTAGTTTGAAGCAACTTTTTTTTTCCTAACTGGCAAGCAATTAGTTTTATGGAAATTGAAAAATGGAAATGCGGACTGATTCAAAGCAGTATTTCCTATTGCAGGCTTTTCAAGAAGGCCGAACTGAGTCTCCGTGAAAGCACAGATCGTTCCTTGCCCCGCATGCGTATCAAGTTTTGGGCCTGCAGTAAGCAGTGCTTAAGCAGAGACAAGCTGCTCTGTAGGCCTTCGGAGGCTGTTCCCCTCCAGTCTGCCTACCTGCTTACGCAAGGCAGGGACCTCTGTAGCAACTCATTTGGAGTAATTAATCAAACTGCAGCCATACCGAGACACAGAGGAAGGCTGTGTTAATGGAGTCATTAGAGTGCCAGCACTGTGAATTGATCAGGATTACAGATGAATGTGGTAAAACATCTCTAGGTGGGATTTTGATGGGGAAAGATTAAAAAAAATTGTATATGGATGGCATTGCTTAGTTTGTAATACCCTACCTCATGTGTAGTTTTTCTCATCGTGTATTTATGTCCCGAAAAGGGAGAATGGTCAACTCGCAACACTGTTAGCTGGAACAGTAAGGAAGAAATGCTGTTATTGTAATGCTTGATAATCACCTCCCAAATCACTGGCATGATTTGGGGCAAAGGGGTGGGAAGAGTTGCTGACGCCCTCTGGAGATCGTACCCAAATAGCACTGTGGTTCTGCCAAGCTGCAGACGTGCCTTCACACGTAATTGCGTTACAGATTTCATTGCCACAGCAGCCATACCTGTAAATGGCTCAAAAACAGTAAATCCGTATGTCTGACAAAACCAGAACTTGATGGTCCAGATGCAACTTTTGGCTTAGAAAGTTGTTAAACCATTGACTGCAGGGAGCTTGAAGGGTGTGTGCAAGGAAGGGTCGCTCCTCCGCCCCATCCCTGTCAGAGGCAGGGTTTTGGTTCATCAGTCTGACCCCTGTGGCATTCTCATGGTTTTATGCTTCTCTGATGCCCATCCTTCGTTTGTGTGTGTGTGTGCATACAGGACACGGAAGTCCTTAACACAGCCATTCTGACGGGCAAAACGGTGTCTGTTCCAGTCAAGGTTGTTGCCGTGCAGGAGGATGGCTCTGTGGTCGATGTTTCGGACTCCACCGAGTGCAAATCAGCTGATGAAGACGTCATAAAGGTGAGGCACCCCCATGAGGTGGAGAACGGAGTTTTCACCCTTTTCTCCTCCACCACCACCATATTGGGACCTAGCTCACATTCGGGATTGTACATCAACCAGTTGTTTTACAGTCATGGCTGTTTCTGCGGTGGCGGGTTGTTTTCACTGCACGATGAGGAGAGTGGTCTCCAGAGGTTTTGCAGGGTTAGCACGTTTCCATAGACTGACGGGGAACCATTTGTGCTGGTGTGTTCATAATGGGAGAGAGGGCCAGGGATGCTGAAAGAGCAGTCCTAGTCTTTCTTTGCTGGCCAGCTAGCGCTGATGAGAAAGAATGTGTTGTCTGATACAACCCACTTGGGAAAAGTCAGCTCCCTACACAAGGATCTTTGTTCTTGGGTGGCTTTTCTGCATCCATTATTTAATAGTAATAATGCAGTATATTGTAACAGTGTGCAGCAAGGCTTCCTACATGCTTCTGACTGCATCACCTGCTTTCCAATCTGGAATTTCTTACAAGTAAAGATACTGAACTGTACCAAAATCTGGAGGAGCGTGACAGAGAACAGAAAATGACAACCACATTGCCACATTGCAAAAATTCTTAAAATAAGAGCTGGGAGCTTTTAAACAATGTTGTGTTGTTGGTTTTTTTTTTAAACAATATTTTCAACTGGTTCTCCCTCCCTGACATTGAGATGAAAATAGCATTAATGTGACTTTATCAAGACATTGACTGCATGACTTCTGACACCATTGCATGGCTTTCAGCTTTTAGCTCATTATTATTTTTAGGCATAAAAGAGGTACTTTTGAATATATTTAATAGGTTTATTTGTTTTATTATGTGGTATGGGGATTTTTTTTCTTGTTTTAAATGAACTTAAGAATTGACTACAATTAATTCTGTATAAGGCTGGGGGTTTTTTGTATTATTTATGAATTTCTTAGGGTAGTTCTAGAAAGGTAGTTTCTTTGTCTCAATTTCAGGAAAGTGCAGTATATTATATATAAATGCTATAAAAATAGGGTAGTATAGTCATCCTTTTTACACAGTAATCCTGTAACCTGCAGATCTGATGATAAACTCTCTCTGTAGCTTTCAAGAAACAAGTTCCTCCCCATATTCTAGCTATCATGTCATGTGTGAATGTATTCCAGACCTGAGCACTTCTTTAAGTTTTCTTCAGATTGCATTGGAAAGCCACATCCTTTACCCGTGTACTTTTAACCTATTATTATAACCTCTTTGTAGATAAGACTGCAAAGGTCCTAATAGATAGCTTGTACTGTGTCAGATAAATTTTCATGTTCTTTAGCTGGCTAAAGAATTGCACACAGCAAAGCTATTCATTTTGAAGATGATATGCTGGAACAAAAAAATCACCTGCTTATTTTTGACAACTCTGAATAAGCTTGTTACCAATTTTTGGAATATATTACATCCTCTAAAACAAACAAAATTTCATTACATTTTAGGTCCAACAACAAAGAAATTCCTTTGCAGTTAAAGAGCTTCAGAGCAACTGTGCATTTTGTAGATATTTCCTCTTTCTGAGACCTATAGGTAGGTGAAAGATGACATCCGTTTAATCCTAAGTAGCTGTAGGAAAGGCAAGATGGGTTTGGGCAAAAGCCTTAGTCAGGCAACCTCTACTTGCTTCCAACTTTTTTCGTTAAGATTTATCTCCATTTAATATGAAGGCAAATCATTCATAAATAAGATTCAAGTTATTGGGCAGAGGCATGTGTGCTGTTGTATCCTCACAGGAGTTGATAGCTTGGGGCTTAGTTATACAATAATGATGCCTAGCAGTTTTCAGACCTCAAAGCATTTTGCAAAGGACATCAGTATAATACTCTCTTTTCATGAAAGTGACTGTTCCAATGTTTAGCCTCAGCCAGTGATGGAATAGGTCTCTTGAGTCTCTAGCCTGTGCTCTAGCTTCTATATTTTCCCTTATATATCAGATGGGGAAAGAAAAAAATCACGTTTTTGTTTTCTGGAAACCAAATTTGCTTGAAAGTCCTTACCAGAAGGAACATGAATGAATATCTTTGTTTATGACTAACTTAATTGTCAAAGGAACGGACTCTCTTGATAAATTTTGCTATTCCTTTTTTGCTGTGTACCGTACAGCTATTATCTGATTAGTGGCTATTATTTATCAGTTCACAATGAATTGTTCATATTATAAACTCAAGTACCATGTTATATATCATCAACATATTGCTGAGACTGTCTTTTCTTTGCATTTCAGAAAACCAGATCCAGATCTAAAAGATAGTGTATGTGGACTTTTGTTTCTGTAAATTGAGTTTCTAGTATTTCTTGAACTTGCTGTAGTTAGAGAATACTGGACTGAACCAAATAGCAAAAGGTCAGGAAAAGGACTCCTATTCTTCTTCCACTAATAAAATTAGTATCTGCAGACGTCAGGGAGATGTTGCATTTCAAAACACTGCCTGTTTAAAGTCCATTTAGTTCAATCAGCAGTTGTCCATATGGATATCCTGTCAAAGCTGGGCATGAAGTCGTTCTGGTTCCCAAATTTAAAAGGTCCACTGAAGCTGGCAACTAAATAAGACTTGACACGACCTCTGTGAGCAGAGACAGGATTTCCAGTTGCAGTTGTGGATTTATACACTTCAAGAAAGTAAAGCTCTTGCCCTTTGACCATCTTCCTTTCTTGCTTTTTCAAAACAGGTTGTATTTCTAGGTGGAATTGGACCTGCTCTAAAGCACCTTCAAGTTGATGAGTGTCCTCCCATTCCTTTCAGTGATCTGGATAGTGCAGACCAAAACACAAGCCAAAATTCTGCACAGGTTTTACAAGATTTGCACTATAATTCCCCTTTGTTTTCAGTAGTGACTAAGTTGGGTATAAATCAGGTCTTCATTTGATTGCTCTGTGGAATTATTTGGGTATCAAATCACTGACAGAAGAGAATGCCTCTGGGGCTCTTTCCCAGACCTGGTACCCAACTGTAATATATTGACTTAATGAACAAAAACAAGAGATCTGAATGTGGTCTTCGCTGAGTTCATCTTGCCTCGTCCTGGTGATACAAAATGGGAGTAATGTTATTTTTGTGAAAATTGCAGCATCCTTATAATGGATTTCGGTCACAAATTACTCTCAGACTGAATGCTATTCAGGCATAATTTTTTAACTGGAAATATATGTATTGGTTGCAAGATTGAATCCATAATGATTAATTAGCTGAGTTAAAATTTAGTACAGGGTTTATGTGCCTATATTTTTTCAGAAAAATACATATTCCCTTTACAAGCCCCTTTGGTAAAGTCAATATTGACTCTGCTTCCAAATTTGTGTTGCCTTTTCTATATAGGTGGTACTGCTAAACCCTCTAATAAGAGTTGTCAGGTATTTTGGATGTAATTGCCTAATCTTAAGCTTCTTTTCACTGTTAATTCTGCCTTTATTGTTTCTTTGTAATTGGAGAGATATTCATATTCTTTTGGGCAGAACAGTGTGTTGCATTCTTAACCTTTTATTTCTGTTTAATAGCTAATGATTTAACAGACAATTAATGAGACAATTCTTCGATCACTGCTGTAACACCATTCTTTTCAATTAAGACACAATGAATTGGAGCTAGTTTAAATAAAACCAGACCTTGGCCCAGGCTATTATGTATTTATACAAAACGTGCTTCTCTGGGCAGCTACCTAGATATCACCTCGATATAAATACTACTCAGAGATGGTGAAATAGATAGATGATGTACAACTGATTTATTTGTAGGCAAGAGATGTTAATCTTTCCTATTCTAAGCCATATATTCCCTCACCCTAACAGTTTAATAGCTTCCCAGCAAGAGAATATTTCAGTTCCCATTTTTCAAAGCCTACCTAATTAGTGGTAAATATAATGAAACACACCTATTACTTTTTGACCTTGCATTTTCTGACCTTAGCGTGACTTGATCCTGAAAGGAATCTCACAGGTAAACTTGCTCAGTTCAGCTACAATCCCTGGTACCTAAAATTGCTGGTCCCTACAGTTGGACATAGGTTGTAATACTGACCAACCATTTTAACTTAAACTGGCTAGCCTCTAAAAATTTTTGATGGCAATGTTACTGTAAGTCAGTAAAACTCTTAACGCTTATTCCATTATTGAAAAGGAACATTTAATTCTGTTGGCATTTGAGGGAAAAGATTGGCTTTATGATTAAGGCACTGAAATGCTTCTCAGCATTAATTTCCATATCTCTTGCTGGTTTCCTGTGTGACTGTGGGTAAATCACTCATTCCCCTTGGTATCTCGCTTCCTTATCTGCAAACAAGGCAGAGAAATACATCCTTTTCCCAGCCTCAGCCTTCCTTATGTATTTTCTGAAGCTACTGTTGACTCTGAATGGACAAAATCCTTATCTCCACTAGAGTCTCATTAACTTCAGTGGTCTTCTGCCATGGACTCACTTGAAGGACTTCTCTCCCAGTGTCCCACTTTTCCTGCAAACCACGGCTAAATAGGGTTGTGAAGCTGAAAAGAAAGAAGTGGTGGAAACTTGATAGAATTTATGCACAAATTGTTCAGCTACTCTGGTGATGGGCAATACACTGAGAGATAAAGGAGCTGTAGGCATGGTGGGATGAACCTTTCTATATGTGTGCTGAACCATGGGGCCTCAGTCTTCACAGGTGGGGAAAAAAAGCCTTGAAGCTCCAAGCAAGGTCCGTGCACTCCTTTTTCTTCCCTGCAAAAGTGCCTTTAAAAACCCGAACCATAGTAATTTCCCATGACAAAAAATTCTGAAAACATTGTAGTTACGTGGTAGTCATAAACATCATCCACAAAGCAGCATCAAGTGAGGAAATTACAATGAGGACAGCTTCTTAGTCCAAATGTTTATCTCAGTAGTGTACAAATGAAAGGGAGACAGCTGCCCAATTAATTCATTCTTAGATTAGTCATATTTTCATGTCCTTTGCAAGTTACGCAGAAATTGACTGATGGTTCAAATTAATCTCTGCAGTAATTCAAATGGCTTCCATGGAGTTACACCATGGACTAATTTAGCCTATTTTTTTTGTAACAGAAAGGGCCCTCAATTGAACAGAAGGGAGTTAGAGGGCCTCATCCTGCCCATTTCTGCCCACATGTAAAGTGTGACAGAAGCAGGCTCAATGTGCCCAGGCAGAGGCATACATTAAGAACAATGGTGCTTTGATAATATACCATGAACTCCGTCTGTGCGAGAATGCACTTTTCTTGTTAGCTTGCTGGAGGAAAGCACTTCAATGCATTATTTTTCACCTTTTCATAATTTCCTGTCTAATTATAATGAAAGTAAAATTCAAACCATTCCTACCCCCTACATTTCTAACACAAACCTTATCTTGAACTCTCCATAATTAATGTTAAAACAATAGAAGACCTAATTTTCCTAGAAGCAGTCAGCTAGGCTTTATCTAATGTGCAGTGGAAATAGTGTAAGAAAGGCAGGAAACATAATAGCTGAAATAGATTGAATCTGAGGAAGGTTCTTCCCTCTTCTACACAAAAAGCAGACGAGCAACTGAGGACCTTATTCAACAACCCTGGGCACAGTGATCTCTAACCCCAGCACAGGAACTGCTACAGGGAACCATGGGGAAAAAAAAACAAGGGAAGGGGAAGGATACTGCGGTTCTCCAATTTGGATGATACTGAATTTTTGGGAACGATTCCTTGCTGCAGACTCACAGCACTTTCTTAGGACAATTTACGGAAATGGAGTTGTTAAATACAACTATTTATGCAGGAGCTCTGAAAACAAAGCCAGAGCTTGTAATTTGCAAGTTCCGCAGCTGCTTCGCCATTGAAGTATGTGATCAAGAATGTAATGTACATAAAGTGGAGCTAATCTTATTTCTCCATCTATCATATGTATACCATGTACATAAGAGTACCTATCACTACATTACCTAAGAGCTTTATTTTGTGGTCACTCGTGTAGAAATTAGCTCACTCCAGCAGTCCAAACTCTTTCTGGAAGCAGTGAAAATACTCTCTACTTGTTTATACGATGGATTTACTTTGGTGCCAGTTGGTTTGTTACACAATTCATTTTGAACTAGATCTTATTCTTTAAGTGGTTTTTTTCTTCAGTGCTTCTGAATGGTTCAAGATTGACAGCCCTGGAGGCTTAACCACTCTGTCTTGCCCCAAAACAGTGGACAGGTCAGGGCTTGCGGCAGGCAGCTGTTCAACTAGAAAGCTTTTGAAGTGCGACTGTTTAATTTGGTGAGTCCATCTCCCTGTCCATGCTTCTCCTTTAATCTCACCTGATTAGTGCCAGTGAGTCAGTATCATCAGCTCCATGAAATCAGCTGTTAACAACCTCAAGTCACTGTCAGCTTCATCTCCCTCCGTCTTTGGGAGCTGGGAGGTAACGGACCCTGCAGTCCATTACAAAGCCCCTGAAATAATGACTCCCCTGATGCCTGGCAGAGGCAAGAGGTTTACAGCAGTGAAGCATTCCTCAGCTGAACAGGATTACTTAGGAGATGAGGATCGTGCTTGAGACCGAGGAGTTCTGGTTTACCTCTCTGCTTTACTCCAGACTTCCTCTGTGAAGCTGCTGGTCTCTGTCTCAGTAGTGCCACGGTGATGATAAGGAAACTCCTGGCCCAGCAGGATTTACTGGCAAGAAACCTGTTGAAGACTGTACATCTTGTCTTTTGTATCTGTAGACAGGTATGCCTAAGTTAGAGCAATAATTAAATATCATTGAGCTGCTTGCAATTCATCAAACTTACAAATTAGAGCTTCTTACGATTTCTAGTTACTTTGGCCAAAAAACCCACCCCTTTTGCCCCCGTACAAAGTTAATCTTCATGAGTCATAAGGGATAGGCAGGAGAGTACGGCAGATCTCTCTACAGTATGTCGGCTGTTGAATTAAGGATTTTGCTTTTTGTTGAAATATCAGAGGTTCTGACATTCAGGTCACCAGATCCTGCTAAGTAGTTTTCTAGCTAGACAAAGTATGATCAGAAAAGAGTAACAAAGCCACTTACTGCATATTAAAGATTTATCTTAAAAACCACTCTTGTTACACAGCAACAAGTTGAATTCTATATTGTTTTGTGATTATGCCAAGCTAAAACTTCGGGTCTAGAATCATATTTGCACACAAAACAGCTCCATGTATAGCAATAATGATGCCAATGAGGCAATCTCACAAAATCACATATTGAAGAATTAATATTCTCTACACAGTACACATTGTACACAGTTTATAGCAAAATATATGTGTGTATCTTCCTGAAGCTATTTTTAAACACACACAGTCTTCAAAGCCAGCTTGAGAAAACAGTGTTTTGTCTGGGAGAGGATCCGTTAAGAACAGACCGTGCCGACATGTGCAATTACACAGATTTCGGCAGAGATGCTTATGGTGTCTTCCAAGGGACCAGCTGCTGCTTCAGAGGAAGAAAACAATTCTACGGCTTAGCATTTGGCTGTTCTGAGAGCAGAAATGCAAAGGGCATGGATCCCAGTCCTGGGAAACAATCATTAGCCTGAACTGCGATATTGCTTAGGATAAACTCTGAATATTTTATACTGAGAGATGCACAGAGTAAACAACCCAGTCCAGGCTCAACAAAAGCAAATGCAGCGATAAGTAGCTGTTGTCGGGAAAAAATGACAAACTTCTGGAGGCTTTTTCTCCAAGTTCTGTAGGAAATTAACTCTGCTTTATAAACTTTAATGCAGCTGGCCATTTAAATATTTTAATTGCAGATGCGCGAACCTTATGGATTCCGAGCCTTTTATACCTCTTGAACTATCATTCTGGCTGGGCAAATTAATTCAGATTCCCATTGTCATCAAAACCCCTGGGGCCAAAACGTGCTCTCAGCAAAAGTCATGCAACTGTGTGAAAGGCATTGGAGTGACAAAGGTGTTCCAGAGGGCAAAATTTGCTCCATGTGAAAGTTAAAATAGCCATTAACTGTCAGCTACGGGATGAGAAAAAGTCTTTTATCTTCCGCCCTCTTCACTGATGTGATAGTTGAGAGAAGTGGGACTGGGCAGCAAATGATCCTTTCTGGATGGCATAGCATCCCATTTTAAGTAAGCAATAGTGTTTTGGGCACCAAAAATGTACATTGAAATGTACATACAATGCTGAACCTTTCAACCCACGAACAGGCTGTTTCCAGAGAACTTTGTGCTGAGGCAGCTCGGCAGGGATCGGCACGCTCCACAACCAAACCTTTGCATCCCCCTGGCTCTGTGGGTCACAGTCGGATTTTGAATGCAGCTCAAGTATATGTTTTTGTGGTTTAACTTACCCACACCTGTGTTTTAGTAATGTGTTCTGAGATGCATTCCCTTGAGATACGTAATTGGAGTTGAGGATGGAGATGATGAGGCTGACACGCCACCGTCATTTTGAAGTGCGGTTAATTCATTTGACATAAAAAGCACCTACCATTGACAGTAACCAGCTCCCTTTCTCCTCTGTGGTAGAAATTTTGGTTCTTGCTATGTTTTTAATTATTAATATTTTTGCATTCTCATCATACAGAATTGGAAATCAGAATGAAAACCACTTTGATTTCCTTCATAGGAACAGCAACAAGAGGAGAAATAACATGTAGCTAGGCAGATCTGTACCTTTGTACATCAGGATTGGGGTGTGTCTGGGATTTTGAGTGGAATGGGGAAAATCCAGCCTTAAAGAATAAATACTGGATTAATGAGCTGGACAACTTATTTAATAAGGATGAAAGAACAAAGTGAAGTTATAAATGGTATTTCTTTTGCCATTAGCATGAAGTACAGGGAATGGAAGATAACATACTGGGTTGTGGCTTTTCTCTTCTCCCAGTTGTGTTACGCACTCTAGTGAGAGTGCCCGTCGGCTTCAGTGGGAACAGTGGCTTCGGGGTTAAATAAATGGCAGGATTTAGCATTTTGTTTTGTGTTGTGGATTCTGAAGGTCTGATTTATACTGAAGTCACTGTACCGAAACATTCACTCCCACATCAAAGACTTCCTTTAATTGCTGTAGAGGTAAAGAGTTGCCTTTGTGAGTCGAGTCAGGCTATTGGAGCATGGTCCAGGTACATCTTTAAAAAAATCAAAAGTGTCAAGCAGTGATTAAAACTTTAAAGTTTGCAGTTGTTCAATAGGAAATAGAAGCTAAATCCATCACCTCTACATTTTACAACTCCTCAGTGGGGCAGATTTGGAATTCTGTGACGCTCGGCTGGGGAATTAAGCAGCTTTCCACTGAATTCAGTGTGAAAATGAATCACTGTTTTGTTAATATCAGGTTGATTAATTTTACTCCTTTGATGAATTTCTCCTGAGGAAAAGCATTGGAAGCGCTCTGCGATTCTAGAACAAATAAGCATATCACTCGTGTGTTTCTGTTAAAATAGTCGGTGGTCAAACAGCTACCAGCGTTGGCACTGATAACGCCATCTCCTAGAGTCCATGCCCTGGAAGACAAACAGGAACTTCAGTCACCTTAGGACTGCCGTTCCAGACACCTGGTCAGCACTTTTATTTTACATTTGGTACAGATCTATTCACAACTGTATGGCAAAAACTTGATTTTGTTTAAAAAGTATGGCAGTTTAGATTCAAAAGCGCACATGTGGTACAAAAACAGATTCCCTCAGCAAACTGTGAGGCAATAAAATACTGGTGCATATAAGGCCATATGTATTGATACATGTATAGAAATTAATATGTGCATGCGGGGGGGTGCATACAAATGCCCTTCTCATACATACATACACACACATATATATATATATATATACAGACAGACGTGGTGCCCGTGGTCAGTAGACATATAAAACAAAGCCTTTGCTTGGAAGACTTTATAGCAGAGTCTAATCCTTTTCTGACATTCTGCATTTTCTTAGCCTCTACACCCACCTTTCTTTGCCACGTTTTTAAAGTGCAGCCTCCAATAGGTGTTTTTACAAATTTGGTTTATTCTGTCATTCCACAGGCAGCACAGTGAATCCCTCCACCCCCACCGCTTTAATCTACCGTGGCCTGTGGAGCTATGGAGAGGATGGGCTCCACGCCAGTCTGGACCACTGTCTCATCAGTGGTCTGAAATGGGGGTGCAACCGCTGGGCACCTGCTCTGCTTTTCAAAATGTGCCCAGAGAAAAGGTCTCCGGCCGTGACTGACAGGTTCGCTGGGTGACACATCTGGGTGGGAGACGTCCTGAGACCCAGCGTTTGTCATTAGCACAGGGAGGCATGGTGTCCAGAAGAGCGATTGATGCGTGTGGGTGGTTTGGCTCGATGGGAGGCAGGCTTCGTAAACACAACCGGCGCTTTTAGAGGTGAAATGCTCTGCTTTGGTTCATCCACTCAAAGCAGGGGAAAGTCAGAGCTTCCCGGTATGCTCTGACCAGTGAATGAGTAACACTGCAAAAATGGCAAGGTCAGACAGATCTATGCTATATAGAGATGTGTGCATCCCTGTGTAGAAAATCTAGGTGATATACATTACAAATATTATAATGATCTCTCCTGCTCTGTTTTTGCTCCCATAATAATTGTGCAAATAGCCCCATTTACTGAGTGAGAGTAAGGACTACTCGTGTAGATACGGCCTTCCAACACTGTAAAAATACGTTTTAGCAGCATGTAGTCAGCAGCTGACGTACTCTGCAGCTCCTTCAAAGGGAATTCCAGCCTGCTCCTGCTCGAGAGCACCTGTGATGTCCTATGGGCTGAGCAACACAGTCCTGCCCTGGGCTGGAGAATAAAACCTCCCATAAACATGAGCCCGGATCCAAAACCTGTCATGAGCCAGAGAAAAGGATGTATTGTAATAAACAGGTGAATAATGAACAGAGATACATGAACTCTTGCAATTGTCACGGAAAGGCTGTAAAATGCATGTATACGTCACTGAAGAAGATTTGGGCGTTTAATTGAGTTGCATGCATTTATTATTTGGGGAGTGCTGACAATGTACTCAACCCTGTATAAAAGTGATGTGGACACAGTGCCTACTCCACAGATCTCACAGCTCAACAAGAGTTACACGCGGCTTGCTACAATATAGACATTCTGGGAGGTAATCCTTTATTGAGTTACTTGTACAAATACCCAGTGCAGCTTAGCAGTGAGGAGGGGAATGACATTACCCAGGGAACGGAGAATGGAGATTGCCCAGCAGGACTGCCAGCAAGGGGGAGTTCTTTGCTTGAGATGCATTGTTGGAAATGATAAGTTCCTAGCAGGAAATGCTATCTCCTATTTATATGCTTTATTTATTTGCTCTTTTCCAATTACTGCTTCTGAGATTACTGTTTGGATTTAATTTGCAACCCCTCTCCAACGGCTCTCAGGTTTTCTTCTGAAAACGTAAGAGAAAATCCTTAAGACACACAGTCCTCCCTTAGGTCTCTCACACTCAACATTATCCACTGCAGAGCAAAATTAACATATGCCTTTCCTTATTGTTTTCCTCCTTAATTCATTTCTTTCTATAGAGGCTCAAGCGCCAATTTTCCAAGCGAGTTTTTAATCGCCTGAGCCCAGCATGATTACTGTCTTCCAATCTAGTTTCCATTTGATGCAATCAGTATTTCAGAATACAACGATTATTTTTTTCCCCAAATCTGAATGCTATATGGCCAGCTGATAACACTTGGCTGCAAAGAAACATAAAATGCTGATAGTGCTGTGTGAAAGAATATAACCTTTGATTGCGAGGTCTTCCCCAGCCAAGTGCATGAAGGTGATGTGAAGCGGTTTCGTGAGATGGGGCACAAAGAAATTTATTATTCCGATACTAATAGCATAGGCTGGGGAGGCGGGGAGGGAGGGAAGGAGAAGACGGGAACACAGCGTGCTGAAGTATTTCTCACTGCTGGAATGTTTGCTTTGAAAGGGCCTTTCAAGAGTACATGTTGCCAGGGGAGATTTTCTCTCCACATCTTTTATTGCCACCCCACAAATAAAAAGATTTCAATACACCAACACTGGAAAACTTCAGAATTAAATACTCCCTGCCATGCAGAAGCTGTAGCCTTTTAGATTTCCCCAGCCTGTAGTGAGTTTAGCATGAGAGATGATCAGTGTAAAACGAGAAAATCCTTCCGTGGAGTAAATCCTTCATTGCTGTGTTTTAAAGCACATCTTGTGCACTATAAATGACAAACATTTGCAAAATTACTGAGTGAAGATCAGGACCTCAGTACCATAAGCAAGGACAAAGTAACACTGAAGCAAATAAAGGGTAGAACGGAAACAGCGGCTGCAAATACGGGGCTGCGTTTTTCTTAGAGCAGACTGCCAGAGTTGTGTCTCTCCTCCTTACAGCCTATCCTGCAACACCTCCTGTGTTAGCCTCCTCCTGCGGAGGCCTAGGGATGGCTTTTTGTCTCTTTATGCAATGTAACACTGGGAGGAAACCACACGGCTGCAGCTGGATCCTAAATAATTGCACTTAACCATGGTGAGATGGGGAAGATCCAGCCGGCACCGTTACAGTGGAGAGTTGAGAGACTGGGAGGTTTCTCTTTTGTGCTATTTGTTTAATAACGCAAATGCCCACAATGTATGGATGTTTCCCAGTATTCTCTGTGAATACCATGCGACTGTAACTATGTAAGTTACAGCTTGTTTGTTTTTCACAATGTTGTTGGTGAGTACGGTTGTCTAAAGTCTAGTAGACAGCCATTTGCTAAGACCTTCTGTTCCTAGCAAACTTGACAATGTAGCTTGTTTAATCGCCTTATGTTATTATTGATATTTTCATCTTGTGTAACTAATTTTGCTGAGGAAAAATATATCGTTGCCAACTTAATTCTTGTAAGAAAATGCCTCCAGCTTCGGCCCATTTGAAGAATACACAGGTGGTTTTGTACAGGAGCGTGACTCCTTGGAGAAGGTTGCTGGCATTGTGTGAGTGTCCGTGGGTCAGGATGAGAAGGAATCCTATTTAGTGAGACTGAAGAGATTTTGAAGGTGGCTGCTGTTGCCTGTCTTTCAAATAATTATTTTTCTGTCTGTCATGGGGAGTTCAGAAAGAGCTGCAGCAAGCTCAGGGAAAAGCCTGAGGTACCTGAAAATGAAGGTGATTCTAAATAAAGAACGCTAGGATGAGACTGAAAGACAAGAAAAGAACTAAGGAAAAGAAATATAAGGTATCCTGAAAAGCAGGAATCTGACCGGAGCAGCTCATCCCTTCCCAACTCCCTAACTCAGTGCAGGACATTGGTGCAGCCTTGCCTAATGCCTCTGCTGCAGCTACAGCCACTGTGCGTGTCTCCTCAGCTCTCCAGGAAGGCCGAGGAGATATCCACTGGTGCTGTCTAACTGTCGTCAGCTGAGTTGGCCTTTTTGCCTCATGAGGAATGGACCCTTTGTACCAAACCTTTTCCGTGGCTTCTGAAGACTCTGGCAGTGCCTTTCAGGTACTGCAGAGTGTGTGAGATGCGAGCCTCAAAGTGCAAGTGTGTTTTCTAGTTAGCAGCCTCTTGAGCAGCACGGGAAACCAGAAGTGTGTTTTGGTCATTCTAGTTTGAATAAAATCTTGGCTGAATAATCCCCTTGAACCTGAGCGCATAGCTAGAAATGAAGTGGACTATAGATTGGCAAGGCAGAATATATCTGCACAAGAATGGCCCTTAATGCTGAATCAATAAGCGCAAAAGCCCTGCACTGAACACGAGTTCACTGAAAACTGGTGACCTACACCAGCTGCAGAGACTGTCATGTTAGGCAACAAGGAAGGCAGCAAAGTGTAGAAAAGCAAACATCTTACTACCACAAAAAAGGGTGCTCTTTCAAGTTAAATCAATAGGACTACATCTATGACCTGCATAAAACATGAGACTTTAATAGAGTTGTTTCAGTAAACAGAATCTAATAGCTTTGGTAGCCACAAACTGACATCAGAGATGCCTGCTGCAGGGGGATGTCATGCTATAAAGATGAGATTATTGGCAGACAGAAATAATTTCCTTTAAACTCATGAGCTCTCCCCTCTTTGAAAGTTTGGAGTATTTACATTTAAGGACCATGTCAGTGGTGAGAACCTGTGTGTCCTTTTTCATGCTAGCCTCTAGCAAACAGAAAATAAACTGGACATACAATAGTCCCTGGTGCCTGCCAAAGTGATTTCAATGGAAAGACTCGTTTGGCTTTGTCAAAGATCGGTGCATGTCCACCGTTCTCTCGCCAGCGTGTCTGCAGGCAGAGCTCCAAGCTGGGATGTCGTAAGCCCGGCTGCTCGAGCAGCGTAGGCAAAGGTCACAGGAGCATCGTGACTCTGCCCCCTTGCTGCTCAGTGGCAGAAGACATCCCCAGCAAGACGGGAGGTTTGCGGGAGAGGTTCCAGTTACAGTAGAAGCTCAAGAGCTCTTCTTTTAGAGGTGGTTTTGATAATCCTTCCTTAGGCATTGAAATTTCCTCAGGCACAGGGGGAGACGCCTCCCTTGCGGCTGCATATCCCACTGGATCGCAGGCTTCTGTGCAAGTGTAGCAAGCCTTCTGGCTTTGAGACACTGACTGTCCAGCTCTTAAATGTCTCAAAAGGGTCATCTTAGGCACTCATCACCAACGTAAATTAAGAGGATGTGGGGATCCCACTCTCTTAAGCCCCTTTTGAAAGTCTTTACGTGTGGAGAATAAAACAGATAGGGGAAGCCACATAGCTATAAGTTCTAAGAGCTTAAAGGGACAAAAACGAAAGAAGAGCTGAAAAGAAACAGCTGAAAAGGAAGAATATGAAGTCTCTCAGAGAATGAGGTGAATGGACAGGAAAAAAAAAGTATGGTTACTGGCAGCAGGTGTAGTTAAAATCCCAAACAAAACTTCACTAAGAGCCTCCTTTGCCACAGAATTGGGATATCAATGCAAGAAACTATTTGAAGATTTCAGGATGAAATAGGAAATGAAGCCACAGAGGTGGAGATGACTGCTATCCTATCACAGCATCCAAAGTGCACTTGCAGCACAAACATTGCAAAAAAAAATCCATGTGATGTCAGCTGAGAAGCCGTATTAAGAAAACTCCAAGATCAGTGAAGAAGAGAAGGAACATGAGTTTCTTAAAGTAAATAAAGGCAAAATCTAGTGAGCCTCCAGTGCTGATTTTCACAGAGAGTATAAAGCCACAGTATAGCACCTGCTACCCTGTGGTAGGGATGCCTGGGATACAATATTAGTTGCACAGGACTTGTGTTCTGTTTGGGCAGAAATGTGGCAGTCCTAGCACTGGATTACATCATCTCTGTTTAATTTGTATGAATGGGGAAGGAAGTCTCTCCAGAGAACAATAGTACAAAAGAAAAATTATGCATTAATTAAAAAATGAGATCTGTGCGTCACATTAACTTGTTTTTTGTAGCTGTAGCAAGCTAGGAGATGAAAGTAAGGTAACAACCTAGGATTTGATGTGAAAGTAGTTTCTGTATTTGTGCATGGAATACCTCACATCTGGATGGCACCTCTCTGGTTGTTCATCTAATCATATCCCTCTGAGTAAGCCTGCTTGGGACCGGCAGTGTGACTAAAATTAATATAAAATCTCTGCTAACTTTAAACTAACTAGTTTGGGTCACAGCCACGGGCAAAGAATTCATCTTGGGCTGACTCGAGCCTGCACTGCATGTAAAATTGTAATACATTTTTACCAAAACCCAGGCTAACCAATGTACAGCTCGATCAGGTACGTATTTGCCGGTGCTGTCAACCTGCTTTGTATTCACATTACCTAGCTAGTTTATTTCCGTTTTGCTTTCCTTGTCTCTTCTTCTAGTGATTTTTAACATAGGCTTTTCCTGTCCTTTTTTTTAGGGATTTTTAACAAAGCACCATTTTTAATGACACCATTTCCTTTCCAGACACAATCTGGAAGTACTGTCTTTTTTTTACATTGTCTACATCTTCGTGCATTCAGTAGCTCTATGTGTGTAACAACAGCAATAAACCCAACAAATGTACTGTCTAAGCGCCTGTTTGCCCCAGCGTTCGAGCGACTCGCAACTCTGACAGCATTTGACCCTCTGAACGGGGAGTGGCAACATCCCTCTCCGCAGACAGGCACCAGCGATACGGTTTAATGAAGCTGTCAGGCTCCTTCTATGCTGTATCAATGGCACAGGCTTTAAATGAACCCGTATTTCCTGAGGGCCCGTATCAGAGGCTTTTAGGGAATATGTCTGGGTGATCAGGCAAATGTGGCATCATTAAAGAAATATAAAGAAATAGACATGATCAAGACAAGCAACCTTTCCTGGTTTGCTCATCCTTTGTTTACACTGCTGATTGAATATACTTCGCGTTAAGTCCATAATGTGCCTTTAGGCTTTCTGGTTAGGAAAGAGAAATCATATCTGCTAGTAAAAGAGCCAAATGGATTCATAACGTTTTCTGTGATTCCAGGGTTCGGGATTTATTTTTATGTTGTATGTAGCTTTTACATATATTTGTCTTGTGATGAGGTGAATTGGTCTAACTTTAAGAAAGAAACCTTTTTGTTCTGTTCCGTGTTTTTTACATTCTTTGACTGTGGCATGTTTTTCTGTATCTACACAGCCCGAAGGGAAGATGTTAAAAACCAAACCAAAGGAGAAAAATCCAAAAGTACAACAGAAAACTTACGGCAGCACTCTGTGGTTTGTCGCTTATCTTTCATGCATGAGTTGGAATGGCTATTTTTGCCCAGATTCAATGGGGGAACTGAAGAGCTTTACAGATCTATCTTGGCATTTAGGTAGTTCATACAAGTACATGCACTGTGGCTGTAGAGGGGAGAAAGACTGACAGATAGGAAGAACACTCATTTGTAGCTGGATTTTAACAGGGTCTTATTTGGTGAGAAAGAAGCTCAGTCCTCCCAGGTCATATGGGCTTTGGAGCAACGATGATCCAGTGAAGAGAGCAATGGAGGAGTCAGGTAGCTCTACGCCGATTTTTCTGAAAACTTGATCTCTGCCTTTAAGTTAAAGTCGATAGCAAACTATTGATTTTGATAGGTCATGGTTTCTGAAGACCTCTGTGGAAAAAGGTAAATTTTGTGTCATCCAAAATGTAAGCATTCTGACATTTGTTCTCACTGTACTTAGCGGGTTTTAAAAAATTCTCCTCGAAAGAGAAAACTCTGTGGTCTGTTACGTGTTTTGCAGACCCTAGTAGTCCTTAGGTCTGCAGCCCCCAGCAGAGTCTTTCTGCTGTGATGGCTTGGAGCTTTGGACCTGGCAACCCCGGGCTGCTCAGTGCAGGGCCACCTGCCCAAAAGCTACTTCTGAGCCACGTACCACGTGTCCTCAGGGCTCCTCTTCTGTTTGAGGGTTTTAATAAGCTGTGTTCCCTTCTTGGTAAAAAGAAGGATTATGACCGTTAATTCTTTTTGTAAACTACATTGAGATGGCTAGCAGAGAACCTCGAGAGAAATATAAGCACCGTTCAATGACTTGTGGCAGGGATGGGG
>NW_008824445.1:770275-807213 GCF_000699105.1 Pygoscelis adeliae
AGGGAAAGATGTCATCCTTGGCAATGCCATTTCCTTAACACCGTCCTTTGCCCACAGTGGAAGACACTTAAAGGTCGAAAGCTCCAGCATGCTGATGAAAGAGGAAAAAAAGGTGGGAGGTGTTAGCAGGAGATGTCAGCAGCCCCTTAGTCCTGCGGACCCTTTAGGTAGGGAGCACTTACACCACTGGTGCATGTCAATGAAAAAACATTTCCATCTTCAGTACGACTTACTCATTACTATCAATGCAGTAGCCAAACATTTGTATTACAGTTGCACCAGGCATTTTCTTATTCTGCTCTGCATAGACACTCTAGCCAAGATGTGCTGCTTTCCCCCTTGCTGGAGTTTGGATTTATTGATACAACAAAAAAGTCAAACAGGCAGCAACGGAGCAGGCTTCACCCTGAGCTTTCTCCCCAGATGGGGCTGCTCCTACAGGATTTGTTCTGTTCCACTCCCTGCTTCTTCCTGCACCAGAGGGACAATTCACTCCTCTCCTGTTCCAGTTGGAGAACACAAAGGCAGCTGCTACTGTTACCGGTTTACTCTAACTCCTGAAACGCAGAGAAAAGACTACGTTTAGGAAGGAGACATTGCTTTATTCGATAGTGCACAGAATCAGACACTCGGGGGAAGTTCCCCAAATCAAGTGTAACGTTAAACAGAAAACTTAGCATATTTATACACTCAAGTTTGCATAATTCATTAGTATGGCATATACGTCACGTTGACCCTTCTTATCTACTACATTTACATATTGCTAACATTGTAAAACTAGACTAAGCATGCGCGGGGGTCCCGAGTGGTTGTCGGTGGTCGTTTGGGTAGGTGCCCCCTACTCATTCCAAGGCATAGTTAACTTCAGGATGCCACTACGGATGTTATTTTTCCAAAGGCTTTGTAAGCTTTCTATACATCCTTAATTGCTCAAGTCCTTGTGGTTGTTATTCTAAAATAAGTTCCTGTTACAAAATTCCATCCTTCATCTCATGAATGCTCTGTGCACGATAGCTAAAGCTACAACAACTAGAGCATATTTACATATTTATGTTTAAACTCTGCTGGTATTTTCATTCTTGTAACTCATGAGCTATCTGTGAACCCCACCGTGACTCAGAAGCAGTGCGACTGCTGTCCCTGTATGGGCAACACAAGGGGAGCTTTGCCCCTAGGCACCCTCTGGCTCAGTTCCCTCTGATCCCGCAGAGGCTGCTCCCTCCACCCTCAAGCTTCCCTTGTTTTTGCCTTGGATTTCTCCGCCCCTGGTCTGACAAGAAACCTTAGCTAGGAGTAGGAGGATTTGTAGGCGTACAGCTGTCAGACACAGTGGGTTATATAGGGGCCTATTTTCGAGGGATTCCATCTGACTGAGGTGCAGCTTATGTATGTATGGTGTAGTAATTGCTTTGAATTTATATGCAGAATTTAAGCTTCTAAGTTGGGGCTGTGTCAGAACTGAAGCATGCCATCTTCAGCACAATCTTAGATCTGTTTATATACAGAAGCAAATCCAGCACTTTGCATTAAGGAGTTAAGCTAAGTCTCATGATCGTGTCATTCTGACATTAAAGAGAGAATGAAATATTTTCTTGGAAAAGATCTGCTGTGTCATTCAGTCACTTCCTGACAATTTCAAGAGCCCCGAGACTGTACTCTTGAATGGAAATCTGGCCGCATTTTTCATACGCTGAGACTTTTTTCTTTCCAGTGCATTCATCCTAAAGGACCTCCCTCTGTTTCCCTGAGTGACTGTCCAAGAGTGTTCCCTGCAAGTACCCGTCCGCAGGAGCACAGCTCAGCGTGGGCAGTCACCAAGGAGACCACACAGCACAATCCAGCGGGAAGCTCCCAGAGCCAGTGCTAGCATGGGAGCTGGGACATCCAGGACGGGAATGGAGATGATGGGACAGAGCAGAACTCCCCTTTTTAACTTCACCGTCTGCTCCTCTGTAGCCAATGAACATTTTTTTCTCTCATTTTCCCTGCTGTAGATAAAGCCCCCTGTATTGTTACAATACTGCCGTCATTTAAAAAGTGCTTTTCGCTATGCACAATATATAGGAATATCGTAGATACAATACTGGCCTTACAGGTATACACAAACCCTCCCTCCAGGAAAGTGAGAACACTGGCTAAAAATCAGGTTCAGAATACTTTTGGGGCCCTTTTGGAGCCCATCTGTATTTTCAGCCTTTAGGGAGTCAACGTTTTTAAACTGTTCGTAGTACCCACTACAGCTAGATGCTTTTTTTTTGTTTGAAAAATTAAGTAAGTTTAGTTTTTCACAGACTAATATGACTCCAGGGATGGGAGTTTTCATAGAAAGCACCAAATATTTTGAGTGCTGTGCTAAAATTACAAGCGTCAGCAGGCCTGTAGTGCATGCAGTGCAACAGGATATGTCTATCCTAGCGATGTCTAGAAATTGTTTGACCATCTTGTATATGCAAGGAACTTGCACCATCTTTGTATATATCTAAATCCAATTCTTTGAATTACATCCATCTATGTCTCTTGGCTCTTTCCATTTGCTGAGTAGGGAACTCTCTCCTAATGCCGATCTGCTGCATCATTGTATATTAGATGAATAAAACAGTCTAGGATAGTCTAGTCTCGTAAGACCGGAGAAGGAAGGTAATTTTTTAGGTAAAGGCTCTTGACATTCTCTCCAAATAATTTTATTGAAGCACTTGGCTGAATGAATGCAGTTTGAGGGCTGATTTTGCTGGCTGTGTTTGCTGTCTGAATGTCCCTTTTTCCTTTTTTACTAATTAATGAATTATTTGTTGCTCAGAGACTAAAATCTAGCTGGGAAGACTTATGAATGTCCATGCACTAATATCTAGGCACAGGACCAGAGTTTTCTTTACAAAATAAAAGTGTACTGCTGTGTATTTAAAAGCTCTTTTTGGCTTTTTTTCTGGTTTTTTTATTGATCCTTTGGGATAAGGATAGTGTATCCTTTCATTACTGGGGCAAGATTAAAGGCTAGATCAGTGTGGCTAACATTCATGACTTAACACATTACTCTATGTTAAGCTCACAAGCTTTATTACTTGGCTGGCTAATCTTCTTCTGGGCTTATGGCTTTAGGGTGCTGTTGTAGTTGCCGTATATTCAAATTGCATTCATAGGGAAGGGGTGCGGTTGTCCTTCGGTGGGAGAAGCAGCATACAGGGCTCCTTTCCTCTACAGAGTAGTCCAGGAGCAGCGCAAGGACTTTATGTGCAGTGGCCCTGCTGTGAGCGCCCTCCTATTTACTCCACAGCGTTTCTGTGCAGCTGGGAAGGGCTGAGTGGCCGGCGTCCTACACGAGGGCTGTACACACTTCTTAGCGTCCTTGAGCTTTTTGCACACTGTGTTATAGCATCTGTGAAATATTTGTGGGAGATGAGGAAATCTGGAGGTGACTTGCATCCTCCGGGAACGTCGAGAAACCAGCAGGCACAGAAGAGCTGGTTAGCTTCAGCAGTTACAACTGACCTGCTGGTTTTTTCCAAGTACACATTCTTTAGAAACCTCTATTTTCCCTGTTAAAATATCATTGGAAAAAATGAAGGATACGCAATACATGAAATTGAATGAATATGCATGTAATTGTTTCTTTTTCTTTTAATTTCATGGAGCCTTAGATCTTAAATTTCAGTCACAGGGATTAGAGCCATGAATCACGAACACTAAGTTTACTTAGTGCACAGAAGTTTACTTTTAAAGCCCATTATTTTACAAAGAACTTCAGGGGAACTGAAGTATGTTACATCTGCCTGAATATTCTCCCCTCTTACTTTTCTCAACAATGTGTAAATTATTCTGTCAGCCTATAACCCCATTTGTGTGAGTAATTCAAGTGGGGGAAAAAAAGAGAGAGGGGGGAAAAAACACCTTAGCTTATAGCTCAAACATATGTGTTAGTTTCACGTAATTAACAGTTTTTACAGAACAGGTTCAGTGTTTGCAATTAGAATTGGTGCAAGAAAGAGCTGGCACCATATGCTGGGGTTTCACCAGATAAACAACTCTTAAGCCCTTCTGGGATACCAGCTGATGAATATGAAGCATGTGGGTGTTTACTTAAACTAACAAGTGTTGGTAATGCCTAATCTGCAGAAGTTTAAGGATCAAATACTTAAGCAAAAGCTACCTCAGACAAGCATGTGCTTAGAATTTGTGCTGGTGAGAGATCCTTTATCTCAGTGCAAAGAATGAAGATGTCTGTCTAGAGACAAGCATACCTGTCTGAGAAGGATGTTAGCCCCAGGAGAGGTACTGCATCATGGTGACAAGGCAAGTAGAAGCCATGCTGACTTGCATACTGGATTGTTTAAAAGAAACAGAAACTCATGGAGCAAGAATGGGACTGGCACACTTTTGATTGCAAATGGACAAGGAAGCAGGAGATCCTGCTCTGAGCTCTGGTCCGTGTGTTCTCGTTGTCAACAAAAGTAGTGGTTGAATGAAAAAAAGAGTGCTCCTGAAGCTTCCCCCAAACACAAACTGTGCTGAGATTTAAATAAGCTTGAACCACATGAGGTAAGTTTCACGTGCACCTGCACTTCTGCATCCTGGCAGTGGAACTGCTGCTCTATCAAGAGATAACTGCAGTTTGTCTGAACAACTTGAAGTATGATATACCGAAGAACTTCAGCCTCTGAAAAAACACTGCCTAAAAATCTCCCTGTTCCAAGCTGGTGTGACAGTTGGCTGTCATTGCATTACAATAGACAGTGAAGTCTTTGCGTCCTTTAAAACTCCTGGTCTGAGGCCAGTAAATCAGTAGAAAGTCTCTCATTTACTTCAGCGAGTGTTGGATCAAACCTAAAAAAGGCATGCTGTATCCCCTACCAGTTACATCCCGTTTTTCTTTCACACGTCGAAGTGGAGTCCCATCTGGTTTCGCAACCAACCAGAGAAACGTCTGTGCTAAGACCAATAGCAACACAGCCACCACTATCTTTTAGCTATTGGTATCAAGCATCATTTATTCTTGTGCAAGGGGAGCTGACATTCCTGACGGACCAACCACTATCTATTCCGGGTACTGTGAACAAAGGCATTCTCTTATCTTCCAAAAACACCAGCGTCTTAATACGGCCATTGATTTGACCTAATGAAGATGACCTCTTTTTCTTAATCTGCACATGGTGATGATAAATCAGTGGGGAGAGCAGAAACGGTAACTTTTAATTCCGACAGAATTCCTCAGCTTGATTGTTGTAAAAAAAGTGCAGTTAAAAGCTCAGCTGATTAGTAAAGGAACTTGGTACACGGAGCAGAGAACATTTTGGCAGCCACCATGTACTGCTATTAGCTGCCCCCCAATCACTTTCAGTATTCACTCTACATAATCAATAAGAACGAAACTCCAGAGCATCTGCCCTTCCCAGCAGCTGCACCGCAGCGGTGGATGCACAGCAGTTATTACTGAGCCTGAATTAAGTCAGGCCGAGCAGCAGGCTGGAGTCTGAAAGAACACCCACCTTCTTTGGTCCTCCCCTTTCAACCTGTGCACCCGCCAAACTTACCATCTCCAGCAGGAACGCCCCCGCACGGCATGCCGGAAAGTGAATGAGAGCAGCTGCTCTGCACCTGGGACTGAAATCCTGGCAGATCTCATGTGTTGTTTAATAATTTCGCATAGATCAACAGTTTTTGAATAGTGCACACTTCATTCAGTACAGCAGATTTTTAAATTCTCATTGCACATTCATGGATCATCGCACCTTTTCTAAGCCACAGCAATTGTCTCTATTGTTAAACCAAAATGTTAATGTCTTCCATGCTGTCCTTCCCTCCAGTTCAGCGCATTCCAATGGGGGTTAAAAGGTAAAAACACTCTTAAACTTCAAATACCCATTCAGATCATTGCAAGCTATGCCTAGTCTCATCTCCCTCCTCCCCCAATATCCTGTTTCTCTCCATCAGTAATGTTAAATAGTGACATCTACAGAGAAAATGAGCAGAGGCTTCGCCAATAAAACAATAGGGTATCACTAACTCGAGTGTGCAAATTGCTGCTGAGCTGCTATTAAAATGGTCTCATGTCGTCCACGTGGAGCTCTGTGCATCTGTGTAACTGATAATCCCCTCCACAAGCCTATCGCTCAGACCGTCATGCTTTTCTGGTCTCTTGAACACACATCACTTCAGTTTATATCTGGTTTTCCAAATCTTTGCTTTCCTGAACAAAGGGATTTCCTTTCAATTTTGCTTCTAACTCCTCGTCATTACATTTCAGACCCGAGTATGAATTACAGTTTGTATTTTGTACCGCTGCCATAACTAGTCTTCAGAGTAGGCCCAGTCTGGCAAACACAGTTATGGATGTTGTTATTGTCTGTATCTGTAATGCTCTCTGTGCAGCTCATGGTAGCCATGGGGATTGTTCTTAGAGGCCTTGAACTGGGTCTGAGCTGGGCTGAGTGCTGAAGCACTTGTGCTCCCACTAACGCCTCACTTTCAAAGCAAGTGGTTGTCAGATTGGACTTCTGTCTCTAACGAGAGAAACTTGAAGTCCAGACATGAGTTTTGAATCTCCCACCTTAGTCCTTTAGAACAGTAAAACTGTGAAGAATGACCATTGCAAAATGATAATTTCAAAATGGCCTAGATTTCCCAATGGATTTGTTCCTGTGGTTTTGGAAATCTCTAGGTACCTGGTTAAATGCCTGCTAACCTCTGAAACTCTGGCCTTTGATGCTTGATCATCCTCCACTTAATTCAATTGGACTGACTTCAGCAGTGTAAGATCAAGACTTTGGGTAATTAAAAAAAGAGCAGGTGTATCTGAAAATAACTGACCCAAACACAGCAATATTCTTGCTGACAGATGATGTGACTGGCTTGTTGTTACAGGATACCTCAGTGCTGTGGGGGCTGAACAAACTTTCCTGCCCCAAGCCAAATTTCCCCAAACAACAAGATTAGGGATACCTCTTGTTTCAGTGTAGAAAAACGCAGTTGTGTTCTCGGTAGCTGTTGCAATTTAAGCCTACTTAAGGTGAAGAGCATTGGAAATGCTTCAGGCTCATCTTGACATATTTCACTTTTTACATTTTCTCCAATGAAAGCTGGGGGGGGGGGGGCCACATTTTCTCCAATGAAAGCTGGGGGGTGGTGTCACTATATTCATATTTGTAAGTACAGCTATTGGACTGCATTGAGTCATGCAGTTTGTATACTGTTTCCGTGTAACATTATTATTCACTGATAAGATGAAAAGCAAACACACATCGAACACATGGGATGGGGAATACTTGACTTAAACTCTTGCTATTGTTTCTAAGTAGGAAACAAACCTTCGAATATATCTCAAGGGATTCCTATAGCCAACACTTATATCTGAAACTACAGCAGCTATTCCAGAGAACAGTACTTGGAGAACGGATTTGCCAATAAAAACAAATTAACATGAAAAGAATGTTTCAAAAATGACACTTCCAAGACTATTCTGCACATGTCTAAAATTAAAAGGGAATAAAACTTCTGTTTTCATTAGTTTCAATTTCAGCATCATGTCATTTGCCATCCTTTACTCTGTATATTCTTAATCTACCATTTGCCTCAAATTGCTCGGAGACAATACCTGCAGACCCCAGTACACATAATTAGCTGGGGCTGCATAGAAAAATCCCTGCTTGTGGAAGAGGCTGAAATAAATGCACTGTTAAGCCTAGCAGGCCACGTACAATGCTTTGATACGTACAGTGGAAGGACTGCCTTGGAAGTTGCACTGCGTTGCCGCATGGGTGTCAGAAGCAAGGGCAATGTCTCCTCCTCACGGGGTGCTTCTCACCTCCCTGGGTCCTGGTGGACAATACGACTTCTCACCGCGGGAGTCCCGCACAGCAGTGCTGCCACCTGTACGGGAAAAACACGGGTCTCGCAGGCTGGCCCAGAAGTGCTTTGCGGAGGTTTGCTGCAGCTAACAGCACAGGGTGAGACACTGGACTGTCTCTGCCACACAAGCCCAAAAGTAGACAATATGTTGTTCTGGGGCAGAACTGTAATTCAACCTTGGCCAATTAGTTTTGATTTTACAAGGGAAATAAAATCTAATGAAAATGTCTACTTTTATGTTATCGCTTGACACGTGCATATGGGCAAATATTTTGCACTAGAATAATTAACACGTCATGTCATAACATACAACTACAGCCAAACCAAGAAGTCTGACATTTTCTAGACTGACTACTATCAGGCATAATTCTGAATTTAAATAAAAACAGCGTTTCTTAGCTGAAAAGGGTTTGGGAATACCCTTTGTTTGTTTATTTGTCTCAAGACATGAGGCATATCTTTCCGTCCCTTCGTTGGTTTAGGAGAGACTCAGCATTGGCTTCAAGCCGTGCATAGTGCAGAAGGGGACAGGAGCCAGGGAAGGCACAGAGGTAAGTAGCTGTTTGAAAGAGGGAGAAAGAAGAGGATAGGAAGAAGAATAATCCTCCTTTTTGTCTTCAACTATTACTCAAACACTAAGCCAGATTTCTCAGGCTGAGGAAGTAATTTCAGACTGCGCTTCTAAAGCAAACGTATCAATAATGAAGTACAAAATAATCCAAACCAGAAAAAAACCCCTGATACAGCCATGCTGCGGCCATATAAAAAGATGCAAGAGGTGGAAGAAAAACACACACCATAAGGGTTTGAAGTAGCTCAGCAAGTCCCTCCTAATGGGCTAACAAGACAATGCCAGGAACAATGCCGCAGAAAAGGTGGAAAAGGCGGCATTCAGGAAATACCACAAAATTACAGTTTTAAGATTATTATGAGAATGAGCCATTTACTCTAGGCACCATTCACTTTAAAATCTTGTTACAATTGTTCTCTTTATAGCCTCAGCCACAATAAGGAGACTTTGCATCCCTTACGCATTCACTGCAAAGCAGCACTGTGCACTGTTCCTCTGACCTTTTATAAACGCCCGCAATTTGCTGGTCTGTCAATCCTACCTCTTCTTCTACATGAGCACTGGCTCCCGAGACCAGTGCTGGGTGGGCCTGTTTGCAGAGGACTTAGGTGGCTGCAGCCATACCGCGTTCTGGGTTCTGCCTCGTATGCCGGACATCAGAAATGGCATTGTCTCAGGCAGGGACTGGAATAAGGTTGGGTTTTGCTGTTGAAAAAACAGGGTTACAAAACTGAAGAAGTCTACACATCTGTCCCATTGAACTTAAGTATTTTTAAATGCCAGTAGATCTTGACTCCAGGCAAAAAACCTCCTCTGGTGAAGGCCAGTTCTGCTGAAGTACTGGTGAAGGCTCTTTTGAAAGTAAGTCTAAAAAGCACCTCTTTTCAAGGGTGAATTTGAGCTTCAAATTTAAGTCATTTGGGGACCTGACTGGGAAACCAAATGGCTATAGCCCTCAGCTGAAAAGACTGTGTGTTAGACCCAACTCTGATACACGCTGCATCTGCCTCAGTTTCCTCTTCTATAAACGGGTTGTAAAAATACCACCATCCTTTTGAGTTTTGTGTGTCAAAAATCCACAGATGAGAAGTGCCGTAGGGCAGTTTGGCATTGTACTTGGTACCACTCTTACATCCATTTAGTAACTGTTGCTTCATACTGAATTAAACAGAATTAATTCCTTTGGGTAGTAGTTTTCCCTTTAAAATTCATTATACATGTTCATACACAGCTGTGTGCGCACACGCCATTCATGTATCAGTGAGAAGTATATGTCTGAAGGTGAGAAAAGATGAACTTGGAGAAGAGGTATGGGCTGGGAAAGCCCTGAAGTGCTGCTGGCTGGAGATGCCCACGTGGTAGGCCTCTCCTGAAGCCACCTTGCTCTCTCCTCCCACACAAGAGAGCGCTGCGGAAAAAAATGGTTGTGCCAAGCAGGCATTCAGCAGCAAAGTCTTGTTTAACCGAGAAACTCCCGAGTGATTAACAGCCACAAGGATTGCGACTGTTTTCTGTTACCTCTATCTCATTCAGTCTCCATACAAAATGCGCTGCAAGCTGAGGGTAAGGTATGAGCTTTGGAATCAAACCTGCCTGTAAAGATGAACCACGCAGCAGGCGTTACTTCTTGTCAGTTCATGTTCCCTCCATTTTACCTGTTCACCCAAAGGGTGTATAAACTTTTGCTGAGCTGAACATCGAATGGTTTCCCAATTACTCTTTTGGACTGCTAGCTACTTTTGTACTGGGCGAGTCTAAAGCGAGGAGGCTGTGACAGGCTGTACGGGGTAAATTGTGCTTTTTACAATTACGTGTGGGGATTGGAGCCAACCACCTGCTTCAAAGCCCAGAGAGGTTAATTGCAGCTCTCCTCCTCTTGACCTGCATACCAGAGCACATCGCCGGCCATCCTGCTCTCATGGTTGCAAACTGTCTCAAATCGCACTTTCTGATTTTGTCAGGCAGCTGATAATGGATGGTGACAGACTGTTTTAAACAGGCTTGCTCTGTGCATTTTAGATGAGAGGGTGGCATTCCAAGTTTTTGCTGTGTCTTCTCACTGTGTGGTGTTTGCAGGAGAGATTTAACTGCATTTTCCCCTCTTTGTTCCCTCAGAACCAGCAGCCCAAAAGAAATCTGTGCGTTAAGTCACCTGCTAATGTAATTCTGCCTGTGTCTCCCTGCTGCGTCAGAGCTTGCCCCACGGTGAACCTGAGCACCTTCTCATGTAAACAGGCATGCACTCCCCAAACTCCAGCAGCAGGTCATACGAGTTCTCCTTCCAGCAGCATCACGAGCCCCTTCTGGCAGTCAGAGTGTGACTAGAAAAGTATGGAGCAGACTTAAAAGGGGAGAAAATGATGGGGAACATTTGCTGTAGGCCATCGGCCAGAGAATACAGCTGTCACCGAGTCCCCAAAACTCAATGTGTGTTTCTTTTTCCCTCTTCACTTTGGAGAAGTGTCAGAGTGCTGTTAGCATGAAATCACAGCTCTCATCTGAGACCTGGATGAAATTAATTCTTTGTCCTGGGTCTGTAGTAGATCCCAAGTGAAATAGAAGTGCTGGGCATTTTCTATACGTGCTCAAGGTTCTCATTTCCTTAAGATGAACCAAATCTACTTTCAAGTAACAACTGCTGTAAGGTGTAGTGAATGAAACATGGCAGTAATTAAATGCAGGTGAGTGTAACAGAGGCTTCCTCGTTTAGTCTAGCCTGAACGGTTAACAGTGGTCATGGTTTCCCATACTTCATCACAGGATTCAGCTGGATTCAGCTGACTGCTGTGGTTTTCACCCTTACTTGCACAAACTTAATTTTCCTTTAAATTCTTTGGTTTCCTTGTACCTAATAGAGTAAACTGAAATTCCAGATAGAGAACTGAAACAACAATAATGTCTCTCTTCAAGTTTTCTTACCAAGGCTGGATTATTTTCTGCAAAATACACTTAAGTGAAACATGAGCTCTGGACTCTACGCAAGGCCACTGGGTGAACTTCTATAGCATAGTTACATATACTGATTTGTACTTACCTCTTGGTCAGTATATAAATGACTGAATGTCTCTGTCTAGACATATAAACTATGAAATTTGTAAGCCTAGCCCGATACTTTTACAGCTACAATTAAAGTCCATCTTTCAGTTCCCTAATTTAGCACCTTTCTTGCCTGCTGACAAGAACCATTTTAAGCAGCAAGAAGAGAATCTAAAATATTAGCTGCTGTCATGTCAGATATTAGTTATTCCCCTGATCCGGTCTTGATGTTTATTCCTCTCTTGTTGAGTTTTCTTAATTATTTCTGTCTTGTATTAATTCTCACAAAACTCCCTAGATGTAGGCTTTATGATTTAGAATCTCAATTGCTCATTCAATTAATGGGCTTGATTAATATGCTTAAACTTTCATGAGGCATTTGTGACACATTATGAGGGGGAAACAAAGATTCCGAGTACGCTCCATCTCATTTGTGGCACCCCTGAGCCTGGAGTCCACTTTAAGCTCTTTATCAGATAGCTAGATCTATTTTTTTTTTAAATTCCTGTACTCATTAAGCATTTATGCAGAAGGAGTATTCTCTCCAGAAGAGTGACTTAGTTTCCTTTGCCCCATCCCTCACAACCTGGCTTAGTCCCTTTGTAAAAAAGCAATTGGTGGTAGTTTCAGTACATTGATTAGGATCTGAGAAGCTGACTTGAAAATGGCAAACGTGGAAGCGCAGCTCTTTTACTTTATATATGGGTATTGCATATGGAGAGAAAAACATCAGACAGTGAGCTTCTCTAACAAGAATCTCGTGGCATTTGACAATATTTTTAGCAAAGCTACTACCTAATAATTAACAGTACAGAAGAATGACGTTAGTTGCACAGTGATGCTATAAAAGGGACAATCTGAAAAGTTTGGCTGCGTGGTCTCACGAAGTGTGAAACAGTCATTTGATATGGTCGATGTTCAGTGGATATATACCAACAGATCAACTGGCACAATGTTTCCCAAATGTTTCTCCTTCCACGCTTGGCTTGAGAGTCGCTATACTTTTAATGTCATCACAATAATTCTGGAAATAAAACTTATCACTGAATGACCTGCATAAAGGTTGTTTGTATTCTTTTGCTTCTGAAGTAGCTGATTCTTAGGCAAGTTGCCTATAAATCTTAAAAGCATTATGAGAGCAATTTAGGCAAAATTTTGTTATTTAAGTGTGCTCCATATGATAGTAGAACTCAGGTACTGTCCATCTAACAGCAATATACCATGTTAGAGCTCAAGAGAAAAACAATGTTATTCCGTATGAGATTTAAAGCAGGACAAACTTAATTTCAAAGTCATATGTGAGGACTGCCTTTGACAAAAAAAAAAAAGGCTGCTACACAGTTTCTCAGTAACCCTGAATTCCTGTTAATATCAGAAAAGATTTGAGGTATGTTTGCAGAGCAAAACCAACCCGTGTTTCAGCATATTCCCCACTGAAGTCTACATGAGTTATCTCAGTAACTCCAGTAAACCAGAATTTAATCACTGGCTTAGCCAGAATCCCTTCTGGTCTGCGTCCCAATGCATTGTACAACACGACACAGAACAGTCCTGACGGGAGAACAAAGTCCATTTCAGTAACACAACTACATCTCATAAACCATGGTTTTAAAAGATTAAAACCACAGTTACATGGACTCTGTTGGAGACTACCACCTCTCTCTCTTGCTTCATAGCAGAATGCAAACCTGTATATAGATACAAATACATGTGCATATGCATATGTACATGTATACACACGTATACCTGTAGATACATATATATAAACATGTTATACATTAACCTAAGTGTGTGTGTGTATATAATCTAAAAGTACACACACACGCGCGTTCATAAATATATTAAAAAACCGTACCTCATGAAGAAGGCGTTCCATCTTTCCAGGATGCAGGTCAAATGCGTTGTTACATCATGTTCTTCACACAAATAGGATCTGTGCTCAGGACCTTGATTTTGTGCTAAAAGATCCCTGAGACCAAGAGGGTAGATGAGTTGTAGTATAGAGCCCACGTGCTGGTTTTGGCAGTAATTTCATATAATGACACAGAGCAACTAGGAATACATTTTGCTAAAACAATTACTGAACAGTTCTAAAAATTAATGCTTCTGCTGCACTTCTGCTCATGAGCCATAAGGGGATCTTTGTCTTTCAGCATTACAGTGCTCAAGGAAAAAGGAGAGGATTCTGTTTTATGGTTCTGAGTCAGTCTTTTTCTTACTAACATATGGCCCCATTTTTTCCAGGTTCTTTAAGCAAGTTGTAAACATAAACTTTGATGCACATGGCATTTGATTCATGAAGAGTTTAATTTGCCTAGTATAAAAGATTTGCATAGGTTATATAACATCATTAAATTATTTTTGTAGTTGGAGTAGTATCCATTGAGGAAAGCAGAACTGTTTCCCTGGGGTCCATTTATCACTGTTTGCTACTAATTAGAAAACTGAAAATACAATATGCATGACTCACATTATCAGTGATGTCTTTGGACTGATGCATCATTCCTTGTGCTTTCTCAGGAACTTTTATTAATTTCCTAATTAATCTTTTTTTTTTTTTTTTTTTTTTAGGTTTCTGACAGATGTGACTCCATCTTCGTTAATGGCAAGGAAATGAAAAGCAAAGTGGATACTATTGTTAACTTCACTTACCAGCATTTTACCACCCAATTAGAAGTGACAGTCTGGGTTCCACGGCTCCCGCTGCAGATAGAGATCTCTGATACAGAGCTTAGCCAGATCAAAGGCTGGAGGATACCTGTCACCTCCAATAAAAGGTATGCTTACAGCATTGGTACAGTCCAGATACGTGCCCAGGGCCTCTGATTTTACAACGCAACAAATTTTTAGAGTATTTCTCAGAATCTAAACTCTTCTGTTTGAAATTAGCTTTACAGTCTGTCTTAGCCTTCATTATAACATCCAACAATGATATCAGCAGACTACATTTTATCCTGATCTATATAGTTTAAAAGTCAGTGGCTTTGCCTGGAGCATTAATCAATTCCACACAATCTCAGGAAATCGTATCATACACTCCGATGTGCAAATCTGAGGAAAAGAAGCTGGACCTCTCCCAGCCTGTACGTAACATCGTGTGTGTGTGTGTGTGTGATATTCAGCACTGCCAGTGCTTAAGTTTCTGTCTACAGTGCTAAATAAAATAGGGCCAAGGAGGGAGTGAGATCACTGGGCACTGGCAGGGGAGTTGGACTAGATGATCTTTCAAGGTCCCTTCCAACCCAAACCATTCTACGATTCTATGACTTTGGATGATTAATCGGTCTTTGTACAGATGCACTCTACAGCAGACCAGGCTGAAGCATTCTTTAGTAGATCTGAATCAGGAAAAAAAAACCCACTTATGCTCCTATTGAAGACTATTCCAATGAACAGATTCTACCAGGACAAATGTGGATGGGGAAAAAAAGGGAGAGAGGGGGGCAGGGATTTTGAGCTCTGTTCTATCCGTCCCTACTGAAATACCAATCGTAGAATAACCATCATTTGGACAATCTGCAAGATTAAGAACTTCCAGGAACACTGCTATATTGGTGGATTTCAGGCTAAGTTGAAAAATACTACCGGAGAACAAGGCATGACACCAGCTCAAATTTATAATACAGTGAAAAAGCACTTCTGGCAGCAGTAACTGTAGTGCTAAACACTGTGGCAGTTCTAGCTGAAGCACTCGATCTGCCCAGGAGAACGTCTCAGCTATTGAAGACCCTTAAAGAGCCCAAACAGACAGCAGTGGAGTAGAACTACCTAACGCTTTATGAGGGCATAAAACTAAGGGTAATGGGACACAATTTACAGGATACTCAGGTAATGAGCTCCAAGGAAGGGGACTGACTTACCTCTTGGCTATGTGGACGTTTTTTCTGGCTATGACAGGAGCGGTGATGAGGATCTGGCACAAGAGAAATTTGTGTGTTTGCTTCAGTGATAAAGGCAAAGTTGCCATTTGTGGAAGGAAGAGATGTGCTAGGTGATGAATGAACTGAACATACACCGGCTGCTTAAAGTTTCACTGAACTTACCTTCTTCTGTCTGTAATGTGCCTAGTGCTGTAACACTGCCTTAGGCACAGCTCCTCCTAAAAACCAGTAGGGATTTTGCTGAGTAAACGGCTGCAGGATTAGGCTGTTGATGTTTATTACAGGAGTAAACTTTCAGCAGCAAGCTCAGTGAGTTAGACATTCAACTGTGGTTAACGGTCGTGGACATTCTGACTTTAAACCCATTACACACAGCACTGGAAATTTACCCCCTGGTGTCTAGTTCTGATTTATTTGGCTAGCTGAAATAAAGGTAATGGTCTGAGAGTCTGCTCTGTTTGCAAGCTGGCAAGCGGTGCAAGTCTGCTGCTGCTCAGATTGCATCTGAACTGCTGGCACATCTTCAGCAAGCATTTTCCGTGAAGGGTGGGAGGGAAAGTATGGCCACTGTATCATTCCCCAGAATTGCAGCTGGTAGTTTATGACACTGTGTGTCAGCAGTCCATGCCCGTGTGAACGGGAAAGGTTTCAACTAGAAATAAATTATCTCTTGTTTTATGGAACATTCACATGGATTTCTTTTTAACTTTGGGGGGTATTCTAAATCAATAGGCAAGCTAGGACTAGCGTTAGTTGTGCTCGCTCTGACATTTACTTTGTACATAAGGTTTTTACATTTCCTTTATGTTTAGATTTGGATGGGTTTTACCTGAGATTTAGTGGCTTTTCCTTCTGTTTTTTTTTTTTTTTTTTTAATTTTTCTCTTTAATTTTTAATCTGCTTATACCTCCATCTCCTTCATAGCTACATGTTTCCCAATATCCTAAACATGGGGGAGTTTTTATGATGAGTTTTTAAGTGGTGACCTGAAGCACACAAGACATTTGGACTACAGTCAGGACCTGCAGGTTGGTTTCCTGAATCCTCATTCAGTGGTATAGCCAGAAGGCCACAGTCGCTTATTCTGAACAATGGTTCAGCCTGTAATTCTTCACAGTGCCCTCCTGGTAGGTATAATACACTGTTAGCGCTGTACAGTAAGAAGGTTGTCCTGTGTGATACCTGAGAATAGGTTTGAAAGAGAGAGGAGAGTGCTTTAATCTTTTTAAAAAGACAAAATCCAAGCATTTCCCAGCACTGTATTGCTTCAACTCCATTTTCATGTAAGAGCCAGTATTTGCAGTTTCCATAAGGTTTTTGATATCTATCCTTAAAGGAAGCTAATTTGAAAAGAAGAGGGCTTGGATTCTTTCGAAAGTCCCTGCCAACAGGCTTAGGCAGTCTTAAATTTAGGTTCAGTCGCACATGGCCCACAGGTCAGCTGAAACTATGTCACTGTCCTCAGGTGTAGCCATGGAAGGACTGTAATGTGTCTTCTTCATTCCTCACCTCACCACAGACAAAACCATTTTCTACTTTCCTCCTGTCCACTAGGGTTGGTATCTTCACACCACTCCCTTGTCTTCTCAGCAAGAACTAAACGTTGCTATAAAGTAATTCGTCGATATACAGCAGGTAAAATTTTTGAGCATTTCTTATAGGGATTGTGCAGAGACACTTCAGCAACCTCCAAACATTCCTTCATCTCCGCTGGCTCCGCCACTGCCTCGCTCCCACACACTCAGCGTGGCTGTGCTGGTACAGTTGTCTGAGGGGCTGAGCCAGATGGCAAAATATAACGGGGTTTACAATAATCTTTTAAATGTTTTTACTGGTGCTGTCGGCAAAAGAAATGCTTGTGAAACTACTGCCTCAGCATGGCTGTTCTTCATCTGAATATAGCTGCTTCTATTTCAGACCTGAAAAAGTGTTTATATGCCCCAAATCACATCTGTTCTTCCCAATGATGTTTGTTGACCTAATAAAATGTGTTGCTTCTCCCTATAAACCCTGTCATGTTTGTAATTGTAAAATACATGTGATTACAGACATGTTTGCTTACCTAATCTCTTGAATACTTTCCACAAAGCAATGAAAAAGACAGGGTCTTTACAAATGGCACATGCCTAGCTTCGTTTGAACTGTGTCAGTTTTCACCTGAACTGCTGGAAGAGCAGGAACTTGCTAGAGGAACAGAAAGAAAAAACAGGCTGCTTTTATGCCAGAAACTGGAAAAAAAAACCAGTCTCCCCTATGTAAGAGCAGTGATAGAATTTACCAGATCAGTCTGTAAATATATGGCAAACCTTTATTATTATCCAGCGGAGAACTTGATCTATGGTCTGTGCTACTGCAGATATGAAGAGCCTCCCTTTCCAGATGAAAGTCAGGTCAGCGGATCAACTCGCGACTAATTCATGGTCCTCCAACTAGCTCTACTCCTGCAATGGGCTGCAGAAAAGCCCACAGTCTCAGCAAACCAAAGGTGTATATTTAAATTACAGTCAAACATTAGAGTGTAGAAGAGGTCCAGGCAGACTCTGCTGGTCTAACAAGTACATTTATTTTGATTCCTCATGCATCTGCAAAATAATTACCACCTTCTTGAAGTTCCTACACTAGCTCTATGCACATGCATTTACATGGGATGCGTGGCTTCAACTTGCATTAATAGGAATTGCATGGCTAAAGTCTCACAGAACAAGCTGGAAATGTAATTTAAGTAAATATTTGCAACTGGGATAGCACATTGTTTTCATGAGGCTCCCAGGGAGGCAGACATCACACAGTACATCTCCAGCATATGCTTCGGTGTCAGGCACATAGTTTACTGGACTTTTGCCGGCATCTGGCCTTACTGAACAATAGCTGATAAAGCCATTACTAAGTCATGGTGACTGCAATCCTCTGAGTAGCATAAACCTTCCAAACCTACGAAACAGGGTTAAGCCAGACATGGTATTGCTTATGAATGGGGGTCTGTGGAAGTACTGGTTAATTAGGTGGTAGCTCTACTTTGGTCCTGTCTAGTACTAGAGACAAAAGCAGGAAAGTTAGCCTAAGTTAAATGAAGGAAAAAAATAACCTGCTTTAGTTAAACCTCTGTGTGAGTGCTGCCGCTCAGAAATAAAGCCATCCTTTAAAGCGAATTAAGTGAAGCTGGATTCAAACCATTCCATTCGTGAATAACAACATCTGCACAAAGCTTGAACACTGTAAATCCACTCCTTTAGTTAATTGACTTTAATGTCCTATGGAGATAAGGCCATAGAGATTTTTGTTAATAGGTAGACTGTATTTTCAAGATCTGTGAAGGTATCAAATTGCATTTCTTCTTGAACTGTGAGTGGAGCTATGTGCAACTTATTTCTGTAGCTTCCACTAAATCCACTTCCAGTGGCTTGTATTTTGTATCCGAAACAGATTTTTTTTTTTCAGTTAGGGGTGTTGCAAATGTTTTTAAATACATGACTCTCTTTAATGAGTATTTCAAATTCAGAACCAGCAAAGCTGATTTCTTTAGTTTAACAGAAAATTAGCATCTGGCCCAAGTACTTGATATCTGGTTTGAGAGTGGTGCATATGAAGAGAGACATACTTAAACTGCTCACAGACAGTGTCTATAATAGAAAGTTGACTGATCACTGTGATCCGTGCTGGCAGGCACCCTTGTAACAGGGCTGCTGTTTTAACTCAGCGCTCTGGCAAGGGCTTTCTCTGTGTGAAATGTAAATTAAATGTAATTCTGGCAACCTTGGTCCACTCCAGAAAAGCAAAAAATCTTCAAAAAAAGTTTGCAAAGCAGCAAGAAATAGGGTAAGAAGGATTCTGAGAGATATCCAGAGCTAACCTCGGAGATGACTAAGGGGAAAAAAAGCACAGTATGCAGCAATAGCTTATATTCATGAGAACATGTCTTAAAAAGAAAATGAGCTCACTGCTTAATGAAGGATTTTAAGCCTACTGAAAACACTGTAACACGAAGTTTAAGACTCTAAAGGGAACCATGCAATTCAATGGATCTCAAACATTTTGTCGGGCCCATGGAGACAAAACATTGAAATGCTCTGACTTACTAACTGAATTATGAATTTGTGGCTTTGAAGTGGAAATGGATATAATTTGTTTAAAAAAAGTAAGAACTTGAGTTGGTACCTGGTAAAAGCAGACTTGCAAAGCTTGTACTGAAAATTCAAACACCTCTCTTTTTACTTTGCACCGACATAAGGACGTGCCTTGCCCATTCCATGGTTTAGAGATGCTTTTCTGATGTTCCACAGTTGCATGCAGTAGAAACCATGTATCTCTAAGGAGATATATACGGATACAAACATCTGTAAATGTTTTTGTAATGAAATGGAGCCCTTACCTTTGTTTGTTAGAGATACCAGAAGGAAAGAGCTGGACTTGAATCATCTATTTTTGGTTGGTAGTACTGGCTGCCCATACAGTCTAAAGCCTGGTAGTAAGGGCAGGAGTGCTCCCTCCATGCCCTTCCGCAACACTCCTTATCTCTGGTCATTCTTCCCACAATTCACATTTCTGAGCTGTATGGGACTAGGGTTGAAAAATTCTTTCTCTCAAAGTTGTTTTGAATATATTTCCTCTTGAACAGTCTGGTAGTCTAAAGTTTTAGACAGTGAAAGTAGAAATAAGTAAGTGCAGAAATAAATATGAATAACAGTAATACATGGGATCAGAGTAAAACATCTGGTTATGAAACAGGAAACAGAGTTCTGTAAAAAAAAATAAGTCAGCGTGAATGTTGAACATGTGAACGTTTTTCTTCAAGCCACAGAACACTGGCTCTGTGTCTCTTTTCCTGTAAGAAAACTGGTTCCCACTGGTTCTGTGGCTCTTTTCCCCAAAATCCCGTAAGTATTTCTTACCTGAATAGCTCCTGCGCATTCTTCTCCAGTTCTGCACAGGTACTAAAGTACTGTCTGTATTACTAAAAGGGGGTCAAATCCTGAAATCTCAGAGCTAAACCTGGTTTTCCCAAAGTCTGAGATTATTCAGAGCTGGCTTACTGTTTAGATGAGCTGAAGAGGGTCAGAACACAGGAATAAATTGGAAGTGGGGACATTAAAGAGTTCCTAAACTCTTTTATAGCATTATAAAGCCAAAAGCAATCTAAATAGGCATGGGCGCCACGTAAGCTCTATGAATATCCCCCTTCTAGTACTTTCCTTGTGGCTGTTTTGCTGACTGGCTGGCTTCAGCTCACAGTCCAGATTTGCACTTGTGTTGGGAAGGAGAGAACAATTGAAAATTTCCCTGAAATGCCCAGCTAATCTAATTCTGTAAGACTTAATTTCTTTGTGTAATGTAAATCCTCTTTTAGGATCCTGTTTTTTTCTTAACAATTCAGTGGTTATTCAATGATGTTTCATTCAGCGACTAATGATGGACACTGTTTTACACACACAAAACTAAAAAGGCTACACCAAATACCATTTACTTGAGGCCGAATATATATATTCAGTTAACAATTGACGCATTGAAAATGTATTATTTCGAGCGTTTTAGATTCTGTAACACCAGGACTTTCTATTGTTTTGAAGAGCATAAGGGCTTTTCTTAGATATGTTTTCAGCTTACTGTTTGCCAACTTTGTCATAAAACAATTTATAACAAAAGCAATTCTGTTTTAGAATAGTTTTTCACAGCTGGTATTTCAAAGGATAAGATAAAGGAACACAGTAAACACAAAACTGCTTCCCAAAATACTGTGAAAAATAAGAGGCTTACCCTGTATTTCCCAGCCTTGCTATAGAGGTGGCTTCAGGCTGAAAGTAAAGGAGGAAGGCAAATTATGTCTGAGCAAGGAATTCCACAGCATGGGGGCATAATGAGTAAAAGTGTGACCACCTAGTGCTTAATACCTGCCTTGAAAGAGGTAAGAGAATCCATGTGTTTGTCCCAAGGAATAAACAATAGCAAGAAAAAAAAAAGAACTGATGGGAAACTGGGTTTTAAACCAGACAAAATTCTGTGAGGTGTGACAGCACTGCTGTCATGTACAAATCACTGTGACGCTTATGGAACACTGTTATATTGGCATGGGTTATATTTTGCAAGGGGGACAGAGAGAAAATGTTAAAGAAAGTGTGTGTAATGCTGCAATTGTTTCTATGGGGTGAGCGGTAGTCTCAACAGCCTGGCATGGTGTAATCTGAGTAACTGATGTCCCGAGTGGTAACTTAAGTGCCTAATTTGGCTTTTTGGAAGCCCCGTGTGGTCATTACATGACTAAATATACCAGACACTTGCATGAACCGTATGAGATTTAAGGTGAAATCAAGGTATATATCTCAAATGCAGAGGGCTTGACGAACCTATGAGATAGAGATGTGGGATAAGGTGGGGCGGCATTACCTAAGCAGGGGATCCTGAATGAGTTACAATAGTTTTGAAGAGATGAGCAAAGTGATACAAATGTTATGGGCAAAGGTGTAGGAAAGGATGCTAAAACATCTTCTCCCATCCCTGCTGAGCTGCTGCAGGGGTTTGTTCCAGAACCGCCCTCTCATAAACATTTCACACTGCTTTCCTTAGCCCTCTGCAAGATTTGACTGCCGCTTGGAGGCACAGTCCACAGCCAGTGGTTCCACTGAGATCTCAGCAATGGCAGACATATCTTCAAGTCGCTGGGAGGTCCCACTCAAACAAAGAATTCAGTAACAGAAGTGACAGTAGCTTTTCATTTTCACAGCAGAAAACAGCTGTACAAGCATCTCACCCAGATTTAGGAACCTACACATCCAAATCTGGTTTCCTATTTCTCACACAGTAGCAGATGATGGTAACATGAACCTAATTGAAAATAACATGCACCTGAAGCTCTGCAGTGTTGTAGGGAGATCAAGGCAATGCAGATAACAAACCTGCATCTATTTACAGGCCTACCCGTGACAGTGAGGACGAAGAGGATGATGAGAAAAAAGGAAGAGGTTGTACCCTGCAGTATCAGCATGCCATGGTGCGAGTCCTCACACAGTTTGTAGCTGAATCCTCTGAGTTTGGAGGCCACTTGACCTATATGCTAGGCTCTGAGTGGCAGTTTGACATCACTGACCTTGTGACTGATTTCATGAAGGTAGAAGAACCCAAGATTGCTAAGCTTCAAGACGGTCGAGTTCTGGTTGGTCGTGAGCATGGCATCACCACGGTCCAGGTACAGCCTAAAACGCATCTGCAGCTTCCGTAGAGAGAGTTCTGGATGCACACACACAAGAGCTAGTTAGCTTACAAAAGTAATTGCTCTCAGAAAAAAAGAAGCTGAAAAAAAATTACATGATAAACATAAAAGGAAGTCTGAATGGGTTTTCATTTTTGCTATTTGTACAAAATACCTTTAGGTGAAACTTCTGAAGGGATTTGTCCATGTCCATGTGAGTAGCAACACAGTGAGATTTTCTGAACAGTGAAACAGGTTACATGATGCACACAACTAGCTTCTTTTAATTTAAGTGGGACCTTATGAACCTAACTGTTAGGAAATTTTACCAAAGATCTACCTGCATCTTTATATGCTTAAATGTCTTTGAAAAATTAGTCCCTTTATGTTCACAAAATGAAACACAAAAAATGGACACAAAAATAATCATCAGAAATCTTTCAGAGTGTTGATGTTCACCACCTGTCTATCTTCATGCATATTCCTTAATCAAAATAAAGGAATACAAGCACTGGGGCTCTTCTTCTCAACTGCAAACATCCGTAATGTTCCAGTCACACTAAGTTTCCTTTGTAGTCAACACAAAGGAACAGGTACTTTTCGGGCTCAGCTCCTTTCAGCCCAAAACAAACATCACAAAGAGGTCAAGGGATCTCTGTCCTTAAAATGTCTCTTTCACTCCAGTGACTATAAAAGAGCAGAAGGCAGCCAGCGCCGATGCAGGTAGCTACACTGCATCGTAACATTTTTCATCATAACATTTCTCACGTTAGTTTAGACAAATCGCACCTCAAATATTTTGGGCTTGAACCAGCTGTTTCTGGCATCAGCAGAAAGATGACTGTCTCCTTCTGAGCGTGTTAGAAACAAGGTCTTGGAGCAAACTGACAGGGCTATTTTGGCATTGAAAAATGCAGACAGGCACCCCGTGGGATTTTCAAAGTCCTTTTGCAAATCTCACTTTCATTTCATGCAGGTCCTCTGTCCCTATAAAGGCAGCAGGCCAAGTTCCTATCAGCCAGGCTTTGTACACTTATTCATTCCCTTACTGAGTTTCAGCATTAATCAGTGTCTTACACTATGATGTCTTGTGCTATACTGCATTCATAGGAGGTTTTACAGACCACACAAAAATGACTTTTTTTTGAAAAACAAGTCCATTTAATTTAATCTGTACTCCATTGTTGAGGTGAAGCTGCAATTTTGACGTGATTGGTTGTTCTCTTAAATTATTTTTGTAAATAAAGTAACTTAGCAGCAAATGCGTGTAATGTATTGGGGAAACATCAATTACAGCTTATACATGGACGTGACAAACGCGGGATTAAGCCGAAGTGTTGTGCTGATTAGCATCTAATCTTGCCTTACCACACAGTTAGTTGCTGTTTCATGCAAGGTGTTTGCTTTCTCTTTCAAGGTTCTGTCACCTCTTTCTGATTCCATCTTGGCAGAGAAGACAGTGATAGTTCTAGATGACCGTGTAACCATTACAGATCTAGGAGTACAACTAGTTTCAGGCTTGTCCCTCTCCTTACAAATCAGCAAAGGAAATAAGAGAGCTATCGTTTCTACCACCTCTGCATATGATATCCTTCATACTCCGAAACAGGTATGATCCAAAATAGTATATAGAATTAATTTATTTGTGTACTGTGCTTTGTCAGAAGCTAGGGAAAAGCTACTTGCTGTAAATTTTAGACATCACATATAATGTATGGCTTTGTGAAAAGCAGTAACTTCACATAGTAAAGGCTGTTCATCTTACTGACCGACTCCTACAGGTGCAAACACCCGTACAGAGTGACCATTAAACGCTTCAGAACTAGTTTGGAGACCTGCACAGCACAGGGAAAGTGACGGGCACGCCTGTGCATGCGTAATGCTGTAGAAAGCATGTACGTGCCACTCAAGACACTTTTTCTATGGGAAATCACGGTTTAGCCATGTAAGCAGAGGTAGAACCCCCGTGCCTTGATAGTCTCACAAAGTCAGTTCAAGCCAAAAGGACCTTTTGGTCTGCGTGGACAGAAGTTTTCATGATCTGCATTGCTGAAATCGGATGAGTTGGTACTTACTTTGAATCGTATAATCTGAGGAATTAAATAGCTTTCGATGAGACCACAGAATAAATTACACTTATCTTTTTTGTTGTATTTATTATAGAATTGAGACTCTATATCACTAGAGAAAGTGTAACTATCTTTTTAGCACTAGCAATTTGCAGTACCAAGACATTGTTTTGGTCAAAACATCCTTAAAAAATGCTGGTTTTGTGAGTGCTTCTGTAGTTCCCAGAAAGAACTACAATCACTTTTGTGTATTTCACAGAAACTCGTATATTTGAAAGCATGACAGAAAATGTAAAATACTGCATTAACCTAGTTTGTTTCAATGGGCTGAATGGGATCACCATTCCGACACATAACAGCTCTGCATGTTGTATTAAATATGGCATTAGAACTGTAGTATTACAGAAATTCCCCATTATAGGTCCTTTATAAAATTAAATAAACAGGACTTTGGAAATACGATTCTTTTCATCATGGCCCTGGCATTCAAAAGAGGCTTCTCACTTCAGACTGAAAAAAAGAATTGTCAATTTTTTTTTGTCAGCACCTTTTATTAAATTTAGATGACCTTGTCTTTGTCAGTTCCTGAAGATGAGATAAATGCCTAAGTGGTCTAGAGAACACAAATCTGCGAGAAGAAAACGAGAAGCAGAGTAGACATTTTGATTTTCTTTTTTTTAAAGACAAAATAAGCCAAAATTAAACTGTGTATTCATTTTGCCAGTGTCAAACAGACTTAAACAACTGGGTGTCTGATGCGTGCTCTCTTACCTTTCACACATTTTTTTTCTCATCCTCTCTCCCCGCAGGAAGCCATAGTCAGTGCTTGGATTTTGTTCAGTGATGGATCAGTGACGCCGTTAGATATCTATGACTCCAAGGACTTCTCGATCACCATCACTTCACTGGATGAGATGGTAGTGTCTGCACACCAAAACCTTCAGTCCAAATGGCCTGGGGTCGTGGCGGAAGGGGATGGGCAAGGACCTTTGATTAAAATTGAAATGGTCATCAGTGAGCCGTGTCAGAAGACGAAGCGGAAGAGCATTCTGGCTGTTGGGAAAGGAAGTGTCAAAGTGAAGTTTGGTCAAAAAGATTCTGACCAAAAAGGAAACACTAATGACATTGATGATGTGGATAGAAATTTTAAAAGCCATGCAAGCAATTCTATAGAGAAACCTGCAGAACAAGAGAGGACAGCACAAGAATGGTCCAAAAACCATGAGGACGTGTCCAGTCTCGAGGACAATGCAAACAAAAGCACAACTTCCATCTCTCCCATTGATCAGGAGTCCCTGGAGGATGGCCAGCTCCAAAATAACCCAACTGCCTTCACAGGTTTCCCTACGCAAGTAGAAATACCAGGAGAAAACAATCCCGGTGATCTCACATTGACTTCAAGAGGATTAACAGATTTGGAGATTGGCATGTACGCCCTGCTGTGTGTTTTCTGCTTAGCAATCTTGGTCTTTTTGATTAACTGTGTGGCATTTGCTTGGAAGTACAGGCATAAAAGGTTTGCTGTGAGTGAGCAAGGCAACATCCCCCATTCCCATGACTGGGTCTGGCTTGGAAATGAGGTTGAACTGCTGGAAAACCCAGTTGACATTTCGCTCCCGTCAGAGGAGTGCACTACCATGATCGACAGAGGAATGCAGTTTGAAGAAAGCAACTTTCTCCTTAATGGGAGTTCTCAGAAGACTCTTCATAATCATATCCTCAGATCTTCTGAGTACCTTTGTGAAAAAGAAGTTAAAAGTGAACCTATAAATCCTTCTGGGCCAAAGCAGAAGCGAGTAAAGTTCACTTCATATACAACAATACTGCCAGAGGATGGAGGCCCCTACACCAATTCAATTCTATTTGACAGTGATGATAATATTAAATGGGTATGCCAAGATATGACTCTTGGTGATTCCAAGGAACTTAGGGACTATATGGAAAGACTGCAAGACAATATGTAAAACTACTTTCTTATGTTTGTAATCACCTTTATGCCTTCTGTTTATGGATGGTGGAGCAGTCAGTCCAGTCAGCAATAGGAGCAAGACAGTCCAACCGTGGAGTTACTGAGATGATAACCTGATATCACTGAGCAGGTACAAGAGGCTGGCTGAGTTAAACCTGTTTCACCACAAACCAGGATGTGCCCCTAAAACAGCTACCTGTAGGTGTTGGAGGTGTCACACATGATGGCTGTTTTTGTATACTGCCTGGTACTAGCAAAATGCTAATACAACTACGCTCAGACTCAGAGGAGACTTCATTTGTTTGTCATCTCTCATGATAAACGGTAAATCAGAAAAGAAAGGGATATTTGTTTGCATTGATTTTTCTAGTCGTCGTCCTTTGTAAAGCACAGTGGACATTTCTTGCTTACAGCCTGAAATGAGGCTTACATTTAAAGGGATCTGAATTAATCTAATTTTATTGCCTATGTGCAATGCAGCCAAGTAGTCGTCTTATTTTTTACAGATATAAAAACCCCCACGTGGTTAATTTCTTTTCCTATTGTTTATGAATTTTATTTGACTTAGGAAACATTAAATATTTTCTTTGAAGGTTTTTTTTTCCTGGTTGTACCAAAGTGTAGTACAGTAATATTTATAATGATTTAAGTTTTCTATTCATCTGCATCAGCCCCTAGAGATACCTCCTTCGTCACTGATTATCCTTCTCCTTTCCATATGGGTATATGGGTCGTTAGTATTTGAAACATAGAAAGGTATTAGAACTCTTACTGGGAAAGGGTTGTATCTTCTTACAGGGAACTGTAAATACAATAATAAACCCTGGAAAATAAAAATCAAGAAGTAGCCCTGGGTTTACTTTTGTCATTGCTAACATGAAAAAGTAACCTGCAACAAAACAGCACATACTTCAAAGGAAAACGCTTTGCTGAAACAGCAGCTTGGTTGACAATACACATTATTATCAGAATGAGAAAGTCAAACGTGCTATTGAAATGCGTAGAATAGGAAGGAAATTTCCTAGCAAATAAGCAAAGGCTTGGTGTCACTGTTACTCTGTACTAATTTAATTAATACGTTGATGTAGAGTTTAGCAGGACAAAGAAGTCCATGCTCAACAGCTAATGCCCCAGACCTTGTCTAGAACATCTCTGACCATAAGGCCGTTAAAGAGAAAAACTTTACACCATGGTTCATTAAAAAAGGAAGAAGGAAAGAAAAGACACACTGGGCACATTATAAAGTGACTATTTCCAATTTTAACAGGGAAAACGTGCTGGAGAGTCAAAGCTGCCATTTCATACGCATTACATGTATTTTTTTTACTGAAAGATGACTGAAATAAGTTGAAAATTACAGTCAGAAAAAAACTGAATCTACATAATACTTAACAAAAACAATAAAGCACATGTTCTTGTGATGGATCCTGTGCAGTAAACACAAGATCCAAATTACAACTGCCTTACATGCTGTAGTTCCCATCTTTTAGGTACATCAAGATAAGATTTGAATTTTATAATTCAGTTCTGATATTAGAACAGACCAGATGACCTTAACTATGGGAAATTCTGCATTTGGATCCTAATCCACAACTGGGAACATGTTCAATATAACTTGCTGCAAAATACGAGAATTTTAATGGTGAGACTAGAAAGTGAGGACACCAGGCTTATATAAGTGATTAGAGACTTATGTTTGGTGGCACTGAACTGCATAGTGAGGGGACGGCATCTGTTATAATCTAATTTTAAGTAGATGAAATAATAGACCACAGAGATGCTTCTGTTTCATGCAGCAATTGTGCGTCAAATGAAATCTTGGGTTGTTTAACAAATGTTCTCTCCTCTTTAAATGATCCAGACCTTGTAAGGAAATATTAATTCCTACTGCGATCCCTATTACTAACAACATAAAAACCCCTTTCTAGAATTTAACATCTCTTCCCAACGTGTTATTTTGTATTTGGCTCAACCATAAACAAAGCATATTGTTTGCACAAGAGTAAATGAGTATAAATCAACCACAAATAAATTTGGTCTTGAAATCAGAGGAAACAACTTGCTGATGGTAGTTGCAGAGGGCAACAACAGCACAGCTGTTCTCATGAGCGCATATCCACCAGTTTACCAGTGCAACTGGTACTGTGTACTGGACTCCATGACCCATTTCTTCACTGCGGCCCCAGTTCTGCTAAGTACACCAGCAGATGCTGAACTCTGTCCCTAGTCAGTGCCACGTAAGCACACTGAGCGCCCAGGGACTCGCAGTTGTGCTTAGCTGCTCTTCTCACTCATTAATATAGGTAACAGAAGTCAACAGCTTGACTGACTTCTTCAGGAGATTTCCCTTCAAGGGCTAGGGCTTGAAAGACTGAGGATCGCTACGTTAGGGTGCCTCTCGACTGTCATATTGTTGTATGTATATGAACTTGCACCTGAGGCCTAATCCCTGTTTGTCCATAGTACCTACAAGCGGCTATACGTTCAGGCTGCACGCTTGTGTGTGGAGAAAGGACAGTCCTACATGCAGTGTGGACAGTGCTAGAAGCCACCAAAGGAGACCTCCGGCTTTTTCAGCATTTACTTGCCATGTGGCTTGCAAACCCCTGTGCTTTCAGATGTTGCTGCTGAAGACAGTTATAAATGCAGGGTTCCAGGACTGTTAATGTTGGACCAGAAATACTTCCATTCTGGTGTTTGACTGAGCGTGTATCTAAAATACACTCTGGAGTAGAAGCTGACACGTAGCTAGGGTCTGTGTTCTATTTACCACAGGGTGGTAAGGTCCTAGCTGGGTACAGCACCTGTCAGCGTGGTCGTGAAGTTCTTCAATGAAGTTCTTAGGTGGCCCAGTGGCTGAATGTGGGGCTTCTTCAGAGTCGTGACTTTTGCAGTCATAGGCCACATGCACATATCATCTATCCCAAAGTTAAATTACAAATAGAGCCCATTAGAAAGGAGTACAGCCACTACTGGTGATCAGCTAAACAAAGGAATTGGATACAGCCGTCCACAAAAAAAGACCCTTCCCCAAATCGGGCAATGGGGGAAAAAGAAAATCTACAACTGCATATTCATAAAAACCTTTCTTTTTGTTTTACATCACATGTTGTTACATGAAAGTTTTTACATGGAAAAATGGCAATACGAAAGACAGAAGAAGTGGGAAGAGAGAATTCTATTCTCAGTAAAATTGGGGTAACACCAATAAAGTGGAGTAGTTCTGGATTTATGCTGGTTTAAGCGCTTATGCTATTTCTCATAAAATCGAAAGGAAAAGAATTTAGCTGAATAATGCAAAATATAGTTCTGAGTTGATCAGTCCTTTTTAAATGAAATATCTCAAATTTTAGTTTCAAAATTATATACTTTAAACAGAAGTAGATTTAATTTAAAAATACTTTAAGACCTCACAATTTTCTGATTCACCTAATATTTTTTCAATTACTCTTTTAAAATAAAGTCTTTTATTCACAGAATATATAATATTCCGCTTTGCTGTTAAATGAACACCATTTATAAGTTGATAAAAGAATCTCTGCTTTTGAGATTACAAAGCAAAGGTAGCCAAGTGATCAAAAGGCATGATATGTATGTATGTATGTATGTATGTATGTATGCAGGAAACTAGAATTGTCTAAAAAAGAAAATAGAAACTATACTGACAGATTAACTAGAATTATGCTTCAGTAGGTGCCCAGGAAAGCAACACCTGTAATTTAATACCGAACAAACAGAACATCGTACTTATGGCATGTATAGCGAAGACATTGTGAGTGAGTTTCTTTGCCTGCTGTCAAGGAAAGACAGTCTGTAGTATCAACACATATACCAGGAGACACCCAGGAAAAATTCTGTAAGCAAAGAGAGGATTAATGGAACACGGGGAGTTTGCGAACTTCAAAGCTGATGCCAGACCCTCAACTCTTGTAAATCATCTGAGTGATTTATGGCAGCTGAGCACTGGCATACAGAGAACGAGAGGCCAGAGCTAGTAGCCTTCATCTGCGCAGAACCTTTTATTTCGTTTGGCCATCACACAGCCTAGCTCCATGTGGCTTGTCTACGCCTTCTGTTCAAGTAAGAACTTAGGAAACCAGTGCCCTGCTCTCCTCTTGGTGTAGGACCACATAGATTACCGTTTTGAGCTGCTGTTTCTTAATTCATATTGGGGAATGTACAAGAAAATCTTACAGCCATACGACACAGTATAAACAGTCCATTACATAATGGAACCCCCCCCTTAGTCCAAGGTAGAGTACCCTATGAATGAAATACCGATTTTTCATAGCGGATACGCTCTTTTCTGAAATATAAATCATGTGCACTACATTGAAATACACTATAGTGTATTGTGAAATGCATACATTAATTGCTGAATCTATAACACTGAATATGTATATACATCACCCCCAAGATATTTATACAATATAATAAGTCTTAGATGTATAACATAATGAATTCTGTACAAAATAAACTGTAAGTTAAGACAATGAAAGAGAACTTCTATATCTGTGTAATTTGTATGCTGATTAAGTTATTCAAGCCTCAGTTTTCATCTTTAAATGTGCCCTTTAAAAAAACCCCAAACTTATTTTCTATAGGCAGATGTCTGAAATAAAGACTGCACTCTTCGGAAAAGAAGCAAGTGAAAGACTGTGAACGAAACAGATTCTGCTGGAGAAATAAACATAATGTTCGTGTGATTTTTTTTTTTTTTAAACTGACTAAACCATTTTGCGTTTATACTGGTCAAGGTGGTCTGCTGGTTGGGTTGTGTGATGTGCCCCTGCAGCGTGAACAGCAAATCAGCAGAATCACCATCATAGGAATTGCTCATGTGGCTCCTTGCTCAAAGCAACACAAATTACCGGATTATATAGTCCAAGGGTTTCACCCAACCGTCCCAGCAAACGGTGCTCCAGCCCTCTCTTCCGGCAGTGAGCGGTCCTTTCCCAGCGCCAAATGTGAAGAACAGATGAACATACCAAATGAGCACTGTCTTGCGAAGTACAGTAGGGAGGTACGTTTGGATTTAAAGGAAAAGGTGACAAACTTAACCTGTCCCTTTAGCTCTCCAGTGTGAATCATCATAGGTCAGATTTTTGATTCAGTGTTCTGAATTTCCTGATGTTCCCATTAGAATCAGAGAGTCTCAAAATTATTAAGTGACCGCTGACCTCATCGCAAGAGCTAGGAAAGTAGCTTGCTAATGCCAAAACAGGAAACTGAGCCTCAGTTTTTAGGTTTTGCTCAAGGCCCTGGAGATGGTGGCAGACCCAGAAACACAGACTCTCCTGAAACCTCCCGGTGTCATCGGGCCTCCCAGAGACAATACAGTGCTGGACTTCAGCGCTCAGGAGGTGCCTCCATCGATCATCTTTTTGCTGTTTTCAGCTGGACCACATTTGAGCTCTGACTACAAACTCTGCAAAGGTATGGGCTGCCTTTGTACTAACGGGAGCAATTCAACATCACCCGAATGATTTAATGATCGCTATTGTAATTTCTAATGTATTGAACGGTGTTTTTATATAAAGTCAATTGGATGAATGGCTTGAAAACTGTGATTTAGGAAGTGCCTCAGAGAACCTAAACTTTGATGTGCTTTGGGCACAAATTCCAGTCAGTCACCACTTAGTATTCTCAACAGTAAAAAGAGAAAGTTTTTCATAAATGACACTTTTTTTGTACTGGCAGTTATATTTGGTCCCTATTTGAGCATTACTATGGCACCCTTCCCCTTAGCAGCACCTTACTGAAGAGACAACAGTGGATCTATTCACGCTGTAGTGCTCTACTCAGTACAAGTGAAGGTATCAGACTGTGAGCTTTTACAGAACAATAGTCTTTACGGTTATATTTTACACACACGCACACTTGACTGTAAAAAACAAGTACCCTAGTTGTAAATTTTAACTACCAATGTGTGTGTGTGTGTGCTCTGTAACCAAAAATAATTACCTGCAGTCATTTGGGAGAAAAATAGCCCAACAAATGCAACTTTTTGTTTCTTCCAAAAAATTGAGCCCTCAGGATTTGGCAGGTAAAAGGCCCGCATAGTGATATTTCTCACAAATTAAATAGGCCAGATCCTGAAGGCTGTCTCAGTTGAAACTGCCACTGGTCTTGTTAGGTGCTGGACTGAGACAGGACCAGAGGCAGACAATTACCAGTCAGGTCTGGAGCCTGAAGGGTTGGATGTGTCCTCGCACTACAGAAAACTGGACCCCGCTATTGCCAATCAGTAGCACCTCTAGCGGGTACCAAACGGAGCGAGTGATGGTGTTTAGAGTTTACGTAACTGGTGACACATTGCATTATGTAGTATTCATGAAGCTTAAGAGATTTTCTCAGTGAAAATGGAGCCAGTGTGCAAAATCGGCGATTCTTTGTAATTCTGTACCCTCCCAATCTAGTCCTTATAGCACAACTTCCCCTCCCCGCCCCATTCCAGTGATCCACATGGCCAGTGGCTGCAAAAGTTTGGTTACTGAGGGAAGAAAATTGAGCTGTCTTATTGAAAGAGGAAGCGTATTTAGGAAATTAAAGCAAAGTGGATGATGTTTTGAGACCTGTTCTGAGACTCTTAAAGTGTATCATAGCGTTACCTGCTTCCAGAAACATACGTATCAGCGTAAGGATTTATAAACCAATGCAGATGAAGATTTATATCATTCCTTCTGATAATCTTGGGTTAGTCTATTCAAAAATTAAGGGGATCTGATGATATAAAAACCAAGTAAGGAGCTCAAGATTTAGTGGAAATGAACAATGGATATTTTTAATCCTCCAATTTAAAACTGTGGTAGGCAGAGCAGAATACACTCTCCTATGCCATAGCATTATCTGTAGGATTTTTTTTAATCAGTAGACTTTTTAAAAATGAAAAAGCATAAGCCATGTGAACAAAATTCTGATCTCACTGAAATCTATGACTATTACAAAGCATTCATTTTCAGCTAGGTCTATCTATACTATATTTATAATTTATGCATTCATTACAAAGAATGATGCCATTTTACAATACATTCACACTGAGATCTTATCCATTAGTTACTTCCTGTGCTCAAATAGCACACCAGCGGGAGTTACAGCATGCTGTGAGTAGGTATGATCTTGGTCCCACTGGAACCATGATGACTTTAAATACGAGCAGGATTTCCTGGTATTCTGGGTACCACTGCTAGCCAAACCGAAGCCCGCAGCAGTTGTACTGGCCCAAGTCTGACCCTAGCTAGTGGCAAAGGGGACAGACACACACACACCAATACTCAACAACATTAAAATGTTCTCCTGCTTATTGTTCCAGACTTCCTTTTTTCTGAGCACATGTGCTGGTGGAATTTATAGTGTCTGTATTTTCATTGTCTGTACTTTCTTCATGAAGTGAAACTAGTACTTTGTAGAATGGGTCTTTTTGGATGAGTTTAGGTTTTGCTTTTTTAGACATTTCTAGCTTAAAACAAAAAAAAGTCCATTAAAATGCATACCAATTCTTCTTGAGAAGGGATCCATACACTCTGCACCCAATACTGATCAAGATACAGATGAAATACACAGTCTGGGCAGAAGTCTAGGGTGGATTAATGTCAGGCCTCACATAAGAACTGAAATTTGTTCTTTTAGTTGAAGTTCATGGTCTATAATCTTCGCAGTGATTCTCTCTCATCACTATCATGAAAGGTGCTTAAAAAAGTGGAGCATGTGTAATTGCATCTTCTTTAAAAAGAATAAACAAAAAGAAACCCAGAAATCCCATAACGAAAGCATAACCTCTCTGAAAAAGCACAAGGTGGCATTATTGTTCATTATGAATTAGCAACTTATTAAAATATTCAAAAAATTCTAACATATATAAACAGATGCCACTTACTATACTGCAGGCTATAAATCAACCTTTCACTTGAGGTGAAATATTCCTCCTTCCATGGAAAATTAATTTTGACAAGGTACTTAATTTTATTTCCAATAGATAGATGAAGAGTGTGTTTCATTTTCACAATTTAATTCCATTTTGGTATACAGTGAATGGTCAGAGCCAAAATCCAGACAGGCAGGCAAACTAAGGCTAGTGCAAGGAAATAAAACTACAGAAGGGAACTCTTTGCCTAATCATAGTTAAGCCTTCGTTAATGTTTCCCCTTGGTTTGTATAAGCTGGGTATAGGTATCTCTTTTAATCCCAGGTACAGTAAATAAGACATATTTATACCACTTATACTATGCTACATATGCATGTAGCATACATGCATACATATGGCATCATTACTAATATCTATCTGATAGCACTAAATTGGCCAAATTAAATGAAAATGTTGTGGGATCTTTTTTTTTTTTAAATCTAAATCACATGTTCACTTCCAAAAGCCTGATTTACAAAGACAGGTTACAAGAATCTCTTTTTCTGGAGGAGTTTAGCAAGGACTGAAGAGATTGCTACGTAGCAGGATACAAAAAGCAAAATTAAGAACTTTATCCAAAGCCAGAGGATGGTAATTCCATTGACATCAGTTATTGAATAAAACAGGACAGCTTCAGTCCCCACCCGCTCCACTGTAAGCACAGAAGGCCGTTTTCAGCAGTTGTTTTTCACTGAAGACTAAAGACACATTGGTACTGCTGCCGCCCCCCAACCTTACACAAGTCTGCCTACACAAAAAGAGAAGGGGCCTGCACAAAGAGGAAACGCAGCGGTGCTGCACTGTCTTTGACTCATAACCTTCCGAGTGGGAGAGGAGAAGGGGCTCAGCAGGGGCTGGGAGAAATCAGAGATCGCCCAAATACCACATTGTTGAAAATACCCGTAGCAGCAGTATTAGCACGGTTGCTGCTGGCCACAGCAGAACTGTCACTGTGGCCTGACTGATGACTCAAGGCGAGCCTGACTCAGGGGAGGGCTGTGTGTAGGACTGCACCCAAGAAGAAAGGAGACAGCAGACCATCGCGTACCTGACCAGGATCCATAGGACAACACACAATCTTCCTCACATATTAACAATCCCTGTGGCTGCTTTTCCTTACCGTGCTGAGGCTCATACTGGGATTTGCCGTACAGTTGTGCAAAAGCACCATTTTGGGTTGTCATTATTTTGCTAGTAAGTAAGTAAGTGCCCCATACGATGGTGACACAGAAGACGACAAAGGCACAGCACGCACACACATACATGCATGGCGTGGCTCTTTTTGTTTCTTTGTCTTTGCCAGTTAGGGCCAATACTGATGTTATTTCAATGTCCTGAAGGTCCCTGTGTGTGACACAAAAATGGCAACAGCTGCTACGGGGTCCAGCTCTGTTACACAGCAAGTTAGTGAAGGGACATTTTGAAGACACTGCTCACACAAGGCTCTGACAAAGTCAGGCTTCAGTGAAAAAAAAATCTAACCTGAGAATTGCTACGTTGGCTCACATTAATGGCCATCTACCGCTGACATCCTATTAAAGTCCATAACCGCAATGAGACAATTCAGCAAACGTCAAGAAAACCTACAGCACGGGTCTGTACAATAACATCTCTGTGAGACCAATGTGCAAAAAAAGTTTTCAGCCGATGCCAGATAAATACAGGCTGTGGTTCAATACAGCAAATGCAGTTACTTTTCTAAAACTGCTCCATAATGTAAAAGCATGGAGGTACATACACTTGTTTAGGTACATTGTTACATGATTACTGGAAATAAATGCATAAAATGAGCTCCTTGGTCTGGCATATTCATATATACTGTATATGGTGCCCGTGTTGACTCTCGGTTAGATCTGGCCCAGTGCAGAAGAGGGTTGCTCAAGTTCTTTTCTGACTTTGAGCCATCTCTAATGCATCATTCTAACTTCCCAAATTGTTTAAAAGCACCAAAGCATGCACCACCAAAATATAGACTAGCAAAAGATTTCAGCCTTTTAGGATTTGGGCCAGAAGAAGCTGAGCACATAACTAAAGCGATTTAATTTGCTACCCCACAGAAGCTGCATTCCTCTAGATAAAGTTTCTAAAAGCCAACCTTTCTAAGGGCATTCCCTAATTTGGAAAGAGTTCATCTTATCTTGCTGCATTTCTTTCTGTTGACACCACCAGCAGAAAATACATTGAAAAAGAAAAGTTGGCAGGACACCTGACTACAGTAGGGATGCAATGAGCCATTTTGGGATGCCTGACTGCTTTTCAAATAGGAGGATGCTGATGCCTGCCACGCCGAGGACCGTGTGACTGCTCCACCTCCTGGGCTTCCCTGGGGGACTTGCCTGCGCAGTGCGGCCGTGGGGTACATCAGAAACCGGGCAGTGGCAGCAGGGGAGGAGAAAAGAACTTTCTAGTAAACACAGAAGCCTCACGTGCTGGTGAGGAGTTTGCACATCAGTAACTAAGTATAAATCAGCCAGCCCTTCTCTTAACAAG
>NW_008824445.1:807370-824842 GCF_000699105.1 Pygoscelis adeliae
AACTGCTTCCACTTTAAACTAAGCTTCATTTAAGTAAGGACACTTGACGTAGTATTTCTGAAGGCAAACAAGGATCAAAGCAAGGATTTTGCTGTATGTTCGGCTGTTATTTGACTATGCTACCTTTTTTTGCTGCGGGTTACTTTGTTAGGCTCTTGGTCATTGTAACTCATGAGGATGTACAGTGCTTTAAAAGGAAATGCTAGTGATCTGAGTCAGCACTCTATGTACCACCAATCCAAATAACAAAAGTATGGTTTTGTCAATACAATACAGTTTGTAAGGCAACTAGTTCCCTTGACTTGCCAGAAACTGATAGAGTGTCCCGACCTAGAGACATACAAGTGCATGGGGCTGCCTTTTGCCTTCATTTTCTGCCATTTTTAAATATGAAAAGTTTGAAATTATTTCATGCAAGCCCCTGGGGCCATTTAATCCAGCCATTAATTCGGACTCATTCTTAAAATTAATCACCTGCTGCTTATGTTCACAGGCTGTTTTTTTAGCAAGGATACAGGATTCTTCTATGACAGAAGAAGTCCCGCGCTCCTTTGGACCTGAGCTAGCCTCTAGCAGACAACACTCCTCATATTAGAAACTGAAGCCAGAGGATGGGTCATGTTGGGAAGGCGGCTACTATGACTTAAATTTAAATGCATTATATCTGCAGATTTCATAGATATTAGGCGTTTCTGCAGTTAAAGGACTTGTAGTTTTCATGGAATAAAAAAAAAAAAAAGTATTTCTACTATCTTTCTTGGAAATCCCTTTCATGAAAGGTAACAACACGTAGCACTCGACAAGCATTTCTTTTTCCTGCCGGGAAAGAAAAAACAGAGGCTAGAAACACTGAGGTAGCCACATCAGTAAAGAAGTTGGGAACAGTTGGCATTTTCTCAGTAACAGCATCACATACTCTGTAAATGATACATCATGCAATTATCTGCATGCTGTAAAAAGAGAAAACAGAAGAATAGATTCACAGCTTTTTTATTTTTTTCGTGAATGGGGCAAATGTGTTAGAAGTGTGCCAGATCTCCTAATTACTTAAAACTATATGCTTTTTACTGAATCTATTTCTGCCTGGTTTAATCTTTTTTAACACCACTTTTATATACTAAACCTGGCTTGTCTTTACTGTGAGACTTGTTTGGCTTTGTAGTCAGGAAAAAAAAAAGTCTCACAAACAGATAATGTTGCAGTTGTCTTCCTACACTGCAGCAGAGCAGGGAAAGGCGGCAGTAATGGACCCTTCTGCTGTTCAAGGAGGAAGAAGAGTGCACAGGCAGGGAGAAATACAGCAGGTACCAGAGCCTTGTCTCCAGTCCAGGTTGAGAATGAGGTCCCAGTAAAACTACTAAGATTTTCAAGTATTCTTTGGCATCTACATCCATTTTGACATCTCTTACAGTATCCAGATACCTTTAACAAATCTTTTAAGCGGGAAGAAAGCTAAATCTTCCTGAGAGCTAACAGGCGCTTGTGTTCCCAGGTGCCACTGGGTAACATTCTCCAAAGCATCATAAATGATTTATGACCTTGACCTACCAGTCAAGCAGCACGACTTAGTCACATTTGCAGGTTTTTTGCTTAAGCATCACAGCAACAAAAGCTTATCAGAGCCACAAAGACAGATACCTGTCACTCATTTTGCCACCTATGCTGAGAAGCATTTGGTTCAACTATTTTGCTCTCGAGCAATATTAGCTTTGTTCTCTTTCCTCAAAAGAGGGCACTTGTCCATACACCTAAATTAGAAAACACATGCTCTATCATTTCTATTGTGGTCACAACTTAGTAATCCATTAAATATGAACCAGTTCACTGAACAGAGAAACTAAAATGATAAACAAACCCCCAAATTGGTAAAAAAAAAAAAAAAAAATGCTTTGGGCAACAGCTTTTTAACTCCCATGTCAATGAACGCATCTGATTAGTTTCAAAACCATGCATCTGCTTCCCCCTTCTCTTTTCTTTCTCCTTTGGAATGGAGATGTCTTTCCAAAGCCTGGAAAAGCTACTTAGCACCGGTGAGACCACATCTGGAGTACTGTTTTCACTTCTGGATGCCCCACTATACAAAAAAGACATGGACATACCGGAACAAGGTCCAGTGAATGGCCACAAAGATGATTAAGGGATTGCAGCACCTGACGCATGAGGTGAGGCTGAGAGAGCTGGCACTGTTCGGCCTGGAGAAGTCTGTCTCTCAGGGGTAATCTTAACAATGTTTGGCAGTATCTGGTAGGAGGGAATAAAGAAGATGGAGCCAGATTATTCTCCATGTTGTTCAGTGAAATGATGAAAGGCAAAGGGCACTAACTGAAATATAGAAAAAAATGAGTTCGTAAACACAGGACACTTGGGGATATGGCAGAAGGGGCAGAACTGTGCTTTGCTGTGTCCCTAATGAACCAAATACACTGCAGGGAATGAAGAACTAGGAGTAACCCAAACTACAGAAGGGAAAACATTATTACATGAGCCTTGGCCAACATCAGCTGCTGTATGTCTTGGTAGCTATTAATGTTTAACTGTGCAACAACTGCTTAGTTACAGAGGGTGTTTTGTGCACTGCATTCTGGGCAAGGAACATAACACAATTTCAGATTTGTTTCCTGAATTACCATCTAGTAGTAGTAGGCAATGTATAGACACGTAAGGAGACAGGAAACCTCATGGGAGCTAGGACTAAATGCAATGCTGAGCCAGGGCTCAGTACATCCCACGCTGTGTCAGACTTGTCTGCATGCAGAGGGCGTTTTTTAGGTTAGCTGCACAGTGATTCTGGCTAGGTCAAGGCTATGTAAGCATGCAGGTGAAAATCCTGTGCACACAGGTGCCAGTTAAGTCTAAACACCTTTAAAGATGTGCGTTATGGTCCCTGTTCTAGTGTGTTTGAAAACTGCTTAAATCACAGAGGCAACGTACCAGCATACAGTAGGGTGGAAAGAAGAAGACAGTAAAGGTAGCATGACCCAGTGCTAGCCAAATAGCCCCACAATTTTTTTAAGGGTGCAATGCTAGTTCAGCATCTACTGAGATATCTGTGTCTGAGGAGAGCTCTAACAAAGGATGGTATTTTGGAAGCCAGAGGAGCTTGGAATGATGATGGCCTGAATATGACAGCTCTAAATAAAGCTAGCAGGACTTGTTTCTGCTCCCACAACTGCTCACGGTGAAGGTACAATAGATAGCATCCCATACCATCCATCCCTTGGCAGATGCTGCATGCAGAGCTCTCAAGTTGATATGGCCTGCTTTTGACAGTGGCTTCCATGAAATGCTTTCCCTCCTCCCTCTGTAGACATGCACCACTGCCCAAGGGAGCAGAGCCCTGGCTGGCCACAAACCATCTGTCTTCTCTTAGCTACAGATTTCCCAGCAGCAGCAGAGCAGGACCCAGATCAGACCACAGTGCTTGGTTGGTTCCTCATGGCATGTTCTAACAGACTGTCTGATTTAAGATGTTTCAAAAGGGGCTATTTTTAGTGACACACATTACACACTTTGCACATTTGCCTCCTACAGAGGCCACCCACATTTGGTGCTTCATTGACCCTGTTCTAATGTTGGAAAACACCTTGGCTGTCCCTCTCTCCTTTGGTGTAATTTGAGGATAAATGAGAGGAGACGATGTAAGTTTTTGGCATCCCTTTGTCAAATACATATCATCTGAGTCTGGAGCTGCAATGTGCCATTGACAGAGTATCTTCTGTGTGGTTCCTGCTTTTGTGCATGCCGTAGTCAGGTGTTAGCATGTCCCTTGCACACTGGAAAAGGTAAGCGGCACTTTTTGCCATCTTCTCTAGATCTTTTTGCACTGGTCTTGTTGAGATAAGAAGGTCTTTTTTTAGCCCCCTTCACTTTTCTTCTTCAGTTACTGTAAGAGGAATAGCAACTTTACTACTTTATTTGCAGAAACCATTGAAGATTACATCTACTGTGATCAAATACCCTTAAGTAAAATATAAACCGCTACTTCTCTGAATGTAAAGCCTAAATCAATAATGGACATGAAATCATCAAGTTTAATCTCAAACACAGTGAACCCGAGTAATCACTCTTCTTGATATAAAACTAATTCTGTTTGACAATAAAATACTACTAGTCTGTGCCATAAACCAATGGAACAAATAACTTTCTGAACCCTGACAGTTGCTGTCCAAAATCATTACATCTCCTCTCCTTAGCGATCAAGCATGTCACTATAGTACTATTTCAGCTCAATTCCCTTTCTATAAAACACATCATATGCACCAGAACGTTGAAAGAATTTCCTTTTAAGCAAAGTGTTATGATATGTTCTCTTCTTCCTATTTGCCAAAATTGCACAGGTTGTACAAGGAACACACAAACAACACTTAAGATGTTCCTTGGCATATAGCTAGATTGTCTCTCAAGTTTTAGTGTCAGTGATGAATGAATCTGAGCCCCAAATGCAGGTATCACAAAATCCATGATCAATAGCAGTGAGGCTGAGGTTTCTTACAAATGTGCATCAATGTAATTTTTTCCAGGAGCTGCATGTTTCCCTCCTGTGCTGGCAAACAAAGACTTTCAGAATTCAGAGAGCTTTGCCAAGGGGTCCACCCACACAGGCTGCTTTGTAGATCGGTGCCTAAAATGCTGCAGCATTTGTTAGTACAGAGGAGACTGAAATGCATGCCAAAACCCAGCCCAGCACATATGGATGTCTGCAGACACATGCTAAGAGTACCTGGCCACATTCTTGTCATGTTTCTCATAACTAGAGCTCCTTGTGTAATCTTGACACCAAGCCCATAAATTCCTGATGTTATTGATAAATTATACACTAGACATCCAAGATACGAAAGCCGCCTCAGCTCTCCATACACTCCAAGGCCTGCAGTTACAGAAAACTGAGCCTTGTTGATCTTTAGGGTGATAGCCAACTAAACCCCAAAACACTATTACTCCAGAAAACAGGAGTGTTATCTAAGTAACATCTTGTCCTTGCAATAAAATGGAAGGCCAGCCAGCAGCATGGGAACAAGGAATTAGTGAGCAGACACACCCAGACAAGGCTACAAACAGACAGTGCTTCTCTGCTGCTGCCTTCCTGGGGGAGAGTATGTAATAATTTACACTGGGGTGTTTGCTATGGGAAGGCTAACTGTTTGTCAGAACACATGGCACATGCAGCAACAGAAAAGTTCAGGGCACGTAATGAGTTCTGTTCCTTGAATTTCCTTGCTCAAGAGTCACTGAATCAAGAGATTATGTTATTATTAATTAACATAGCATCACTAAAGCGTTGCTGCATTGAAGAAGCAGTGTGTCAATTATTTAAAATAACAAGAGGGACCTAACTCCTTTTAACTGTTAGCATTTAAGCACTGGGTTGTCTCTATACAGTAAGAAATCACATCAGGAAGAAAATCTGAAACAAGATCTGCAGGTCTTCTCACCAGGTCTTCTCACTGGTGCTTCCTGGTTCCTAGTTGCAACTGGAAGAAATGATGTGAAGATCATCTTACGAACTCTCAAGTTTTGGTAACATGAAGCCACAACACGCTTTTTAGAGTAGGAGCAATGTCTGATTTCTTTTTTCCCTATTGGCAGAATATTTCACATTGAAATCAGCACTAGATAGATCCTTCAGTCTCCCAAGCTTTCAAAGCTCTGGATTCTCAAGAGCTCTGCTTACATTCAGACATCACATGAGTGCAGAGCTAATTCAAGGATCTGGACTTGTCTGTGATTTACCTGTCTGGCATACAGCCTCTGCTCTTGAAAACCTCACTTGGCGGGTTATTATTTTTGTCAAAACTCTTCCAGCGATAACTCCACATAATAACAGCCAGGCCAAAGAGCAGAGTCTGATCCAAGTCAGATCCATTCCCATACAAGTCAGGGGAAGCCTGATTATCTCACCACTGAAATTCTGGGGCGGAAGTTAGTGAACAAGAGCCAATGGCTGTTATTATCTTGTTAATGTCAAAGCTTGGGTTTTTTCCCTCCTTTCAATATTTCTGAAAATTTATACCCTGTCACAGTCCTTGATAACAGTTTGGTATCTCTGAAGCTGAGAAGTTTTAACATGCTGTGGGTTTTTTTTTCCCCAGTGCTTCTTTATTTTTATGAAAAAAATTATTTGATATGGTCATTTTGTTGTGAGAGGAGGAGCAGGAACATTTGCTATTGTGTGAGCAAAAGACATGTTCCAAGTTAAGTGCTGCAATTTCATAATTACAACTTTTTTGGGTAGCTGTAACAGGAATGAATAGAAACAGAATGGGCTTTACATTCTGTGCAGGTAGGATGTTTTTATTTCATTTTTCAGTTGGGCCTTGATATTTAGGTTTAGGAAGATCTTAAAAATGGAACAACTGATAGTCTAATCCCTTGTCAGAAAAACAGAATGCCTGTTTCTTTACACTTGCAAATGTATTCAGAGTGATAGTTTAGATGTATAATTATAAAGATTCTGAAGATAATGAATTTAGTATTTTAAACAACATGCCAGATTTTAAATGACAATTACGGCTTTCTGTGGTTCAAGAATCAACATGCTGCTTTTCTTCTGTTGGATAAATAGTCATCAGCACCACGATGGCATTCTGGCACTAATTATTTAGAGCTTAGTCAGAAATAGATTTCCATTATTACCTGTCACAAATGATGCAGAAACCTGTCTGGCACTGAGGTACAAAGCTTGAATCCTCTGCCTGAAAAATCATCCTTCCCCCCCCCCCTTCACTGGACTACTTCTCACAAGGCTGAATACCTTTGCAGTTTGGATAGGTGGAACAATGCAGTCCTGGCATTAACACTTCCCCGTGTCCAGGAGAGCATTTAAAAAGCGGTTCAGGGAAGGGAAGGATAGGGACGGGAAGTGGGGATTGCTTTTCCCACAGGCTCACTGAGCCCCATACTGAACTGGAAGCACGTTTCCCAGTTTCCCAACATGTTCCTATTTTATAACGGGACAGGATCAAAGCTGATAGACGCCCATATGACGGTATTCAAACACCCTGATGATGAAAATGCTCATGTCTGCAGTGGGAGACCTAGATTCAAGGACTGTTTTTGAACTGGAGCTCTTGACTTCTACCTGATTCTCCTGACAACCCAACTGTTCTGTTCTACTTGCATCAGACAGCAATTCTTCTCTGCTGTGCCATTGTCTATTTGAGAAAACTTTCCCAACAAAAGGTTAATCAAAAGTGGTGTGTCCCTGTAAATCCCAGTGTGTTTTCACAGAGAGTTCTAAAGAAAATGACCAGGAGAAGTTGCCATGGGATCTCTGCTATTTCTCCACAAGTGTAGCAGGAAGCTCCAATTATCAGCTTTCTATGTATCAACAAGCTCTTTGACTATCTTCTTTTCCCAAATTGCTATCTGCCTTAGTCTAAACTGTCACAGCACACTGTTACACACCATTTTATACCATGCACTGTCAGAAAATTTGATGCTTCTTTGGCGCTTCTAATTACTGGTGTTGATAAAAACAATTAGTTCTAGTGGGTGGAAATTACATGCAGATCTGTAAACAAATGGTATGGTTACTCTACACAGTCTATCATTGTCAGCCACAACTTGCTCTCTTGAGAGCAGAAGAACGTTAAAAGTGCTCTGTCCTTAGCAATGGTGCATATTTGCTCATTCATATGGATTAGTAAACCAACTGTGATAGTGTCAAATAACCAAGTAAAAAAAGGAAAAAGTCTCCCCAACTCCCAGGTAATGTTTCTACACCCGAAAAATGCTAGTTTGTTTAAGCAATATGTTCCATTTAACATTATAAACATGATGAAATTTCACTGAAAAATACTTGAAAGGAAATGTTTTAATTAGGTTTCCTTTAGAGATGGGAAGAAAACATATATTTAAAAGTCTACTAGAGATTAAGGTATTGTTTTGATTTCTGAGTCTCAACTGGAGGTTTTCTATTCTCCTCATTCTTCACCCCAATAAAATTCTTGGCAAGGTGGATATTTTGGAGAGAAATTTCTAAACCACGTGGCTCTTTCCACTTCAGAGTGAAAATCAACATAGAAGTGTCTGAATTTGCTGCAGAGCCCAAATTCTGAGTTTCAGCTAATGTTCATTAGCCCTTTTAATTATTGAATCATAGAATTGTTTAGGTTGGAAAAGACCTTTAAGATCATCGAGTCCAACCATTAACGTAACACTGCCAAGTCCACCACTAAACCATGTCCCTCAGCACCACATCTACACGTCTTTTAAATACCTCCAGGGATGGTGACTCAACCACTTCCCTGGGCAGCCTGTTCCAATGCTTGACAACCCTTTCTGTCAAGAAATTTTTCCCACTCTCCAATCTAAACCTCCCCTGAGGTTGAGCCAAATTCAAAGCCTGGTGTGTAACCCTGCCATGGTATCTGTTCCAAGAGTGGTTTTGACTCTGTTTCCTCACCAAATGAAAGAAACTAGAAGAAAAAACATCACTTTTACATCCTAGACTTGAATTTGCGCTGTTCTAGGCAAAGCATGTGGCTCACTATAGTTGGAATTGGAAGTAGGTCCTCACAGAAGATCCCTGCATGAAAGAATTGCCAGGACCTTTACTCCAGTTTTAGCCATGGGAAAGAGAGGCTGTGCAGGTTACCCACCTGTGATTAAGTGGATTCTAACACCTGCTGAAAGCTTTGCTCAAAACAGGATAAATTTTTAATCCCTCCAAATTGCCTCTGCAGCTGCAGAAGGTTTCTCTTTCTTTTCTGAAATATTGATAAGGTGGGAGCAATATTCTGCAGGGAGGAAAGATCAGCATTAAAAATGAAATCTCCGCCTCCTAAGCAGCTACCATTTTTATGGGAGTCGTTCATGGATTATTCTTCATGGATTATCTTCAAAAGTCTGTGTTGGCTGTTTTTCCTGATGAGTGTCCTGACTTTCCATGGTGATGACATGTGCATCTTCTTGTGGACTTTGAAAGGCTACGAAAATGTAGGCAAAACATCTTGTGACCACCTTGTGACAAAGACTGCAAAGTTAATGACAAGCTCTGCTCTCACCCAGGGTAAATTCAGCATACTAATTTCAAATTTCTCCTAAAGAGCAACTTTTCCCCTCTGATATGGATTTTCTGCTAACCCATTGCCTTTCTACGGTCTGCATGACCATGAAACAGAGTAATCCAGACGTAACAAAGCACTGCATCAGAAGAATTTAACTAGTGTTTTCCAGTGTTCCAGGAAAGTTTAACCTAGGTCTTTATCCTAATCAGAACCTGCAGAGATTTTTTAAATCCTCTCCTCATAATTATTGTTTACAGTTAATACCACAGTAGTACCCAGAATAGAGCTGGTTGAGTATTTTACAACAAAATGCATTTTCAGAAAGTAAAGCAATTGACATTGCAACTCAAAATGAGAGAAGGTTGGTTTTGATGAGTTTTATGGGAAGGCTGGCCAAGTCTGGGATGGAATTTCTGGTCAATACACAGCAAAAATATACCTGACTATCCACAGCAGGGGCTACAGGGACTTGAACTTTAAGCAGGCACTTGAACTTTGCTCTCCCACACTCAAAGAGAGTCACAAAACTCCAAGATGCCAGGGATTCTGGTGGAACTTCTGCATGTAAAATATTCAACTGTATTTGGTTCCTTCTGAAACAGATTTGCAATTTCTATGTGTTTGAAATCTCAAAAATGTTTCTGGCACAGCAGAACTTCCTCACCAAGGCAAACCTACAAGACTCAGTAAGTGGTGGGATGTAGTAGTGGGTCTGTCCTAAGCGCTACTGAGACACACGCTAAGAAATCAGCCTCTGCCCTGAAGTATTGTCATCCTTGTGTCGGAAGTTTCACCCACACAGAACTGAACCCAGAACTTCAGGACCCTGTGCGATGTCTTTCGCATGTAATCATCATTCAACTGCCTTCCAGCTGACTGGCTCTCTAGCATAAGGTCATATCATAAATTGCAAACAACCTTAAAGAACCGTTGATTTCTAATCTCTAGTTTTGTTATCTGTTACAGTCTCTTTTATAGTCAGATTTCTTTTGCTTTTATTATTTTGTCAAACAACATGCTTTTTTCTTTAAAACAAGTTGGGTTTTTTTTCTCGCTACTGGTGTAACATTTTCGATTAATGGTATTTGAAAAGATCACAGATGGGTGAACAGGCTTGGAGAAACCAAAAAATGACCTCTACTAAAATGTCCAAAATGTGTGAAGCAATCCTGTCTTTATTTTGATGTTAGATAAAAATGTGAGTACTCACTTTTCCCAACCAGAGCTTGTTAGAATTCTTTTAATTAAAAACATCTGAAAAACTTTTTTTGACTTTCTGTATAAGTGCTAAAAATTTTGAAATGTCGTCTTCGAATTATCAGATTATCCTCAATCTTAACCCTTCCTAGCGTCTTCATTTTCATCCACTCCAAGGTTTTTCATGTTTCTGTAACATAAAATTACTTGTAATTTTAGTTGTACTTCTCATTTATATTTTTAGATCCAGCCATTGAGAAACTGTGTGTGTTGCTGAAGCAGGTAAGAACTGCTGTTCTCATTTAAGAAATTTAGAGAAGGATCAAGCATAGATCCGTTTTTAGAAGTTTTTCTGTCAGAACTAGTTTTCCAATGGAAAATTCAGTTTCAAGCAAGATCCTATTTTTGCTGAAAATACTGTTTTCTCACTGAAAAGCTGAACCATCAAAATGCAGTATATTTTAATTCTGAAATACTGCCATTATGCTCTGTGAGAACTGTAGTTCATGTGCCTTTTTCCTGTTCTCCTCTATGACTGGAGCTCTCCTGGCCTACATCTTCCAGGATGGGGCACAGACACTTGGCAGACATGATTCATTACCTACGCTCTGGTCATGAGCAGAGACGCCTCATGAGATGTGCAGCCTGACCCTGGAACAAACACTACAGAGAGTGGCAAATTAAGACAGGATGACAATGCCTATGATGAACCAACACTGCAATAAAATGCATAAAGAAAGTTATATATAGAAATAAAATTAAAACCTAAGTAATATAGATAAAATACATGATTTCAACCTTTCACTAAAAATTCCACACTTGCAAAGGAAGATAACTTCCACTTCCTGACTGAATCCAGGTTAAGATTCCGATTATAATCCCTCAGTAACTCAGGGGTAAATTCAGGACTAGAATTCTGCAATGAGCTTTTGGATTCTTTTGGATGCATTTCCACTGCATGTTCATGCCTTGAATTCTTAATCTGCTTCCTACTTTCAAACTACTGAAAAATTAAATCTGATTTTGAGTACCCCACATTCTGAAACTTGCCGGTCCCTCAAGGGTCAGCACGTGTAGACGACTGCTAACCCAGGCATATATGCTGTTTAAATGCCCTTGAGTCACCTCATCTAATGTTGCAACTACCCTTCTTCTTACACTGTCATAGGTGTATGTGGAATTTTCTCTAATTCCCAGCTGCTGCCACCCATGTTTATAACTGAGCAAAAGAATTTCTCACTCTTAGCCCTACTATGTTTCCATCTCACAACTTCTCAAATTTAAGCGGTGAGAAAATAATTTGAAAATCAGAAAATCTCGAGAGCTTTATTAATTGTTAACAGGTAGCTGAAAATAAGCATACCCATGGCTATGCCATAGACAATGAGAATTAACATTTCACCAAGTATTGGAAAAGACTGATAGTATAACTCTAAGACAGAGTTATAATTATTAAAAACATCCCACAATGTGACATAATCCAATACAATTCCAAGCCTCTTTCACTATCCCTTTTGATTAATTCTGGGTATAATGCTATAATAGCTTAAGCTAATCTAAACATGGATGGGAAGCCATACCAACAAAACCTAATTTTTTCTTGGTTAGGTTAGTTTTCAGCTAGATCAGCTCCCTATGCTTTCTCACTCTACAGCTGCACGCACAAGGGAAGGTATGGGATTGCACAACCAGGGGCAGGAAGACAGAATATATGGCAGCCTCCATCACTCAGTTTTAGCTGCTAGGTAACCACAACTCAGGATTTACTAGTTCTCTTCCCTTCTAATTCTAGTTGCATAACAGCAGACCTTTTGAAGTAGGGCTATAGTTTGAGAAGCATTTAAACTGTTACTGTTAAATTGGCCTGTCTGCTAGCACTAAGTGTCTAGGGTAGCAGGAATACTGCCAAAACATCATGATGTTGCAGCAAAACACTAACAACATTTATCCCAGACTTGTAAATCACGTTGCAAAGATCATAGTAGGTTTGCTAAATGCTAAACGTCTTGTTAGAGCTGCGCTAGCAACTCTACTTCAGGCAGAAAATACTAGTGCCAGCCAATCTGGGAGCTATGGTTTTAGACCAGGTCTCCTGTCTTACTCATACGCTACCAATGAACACATACTGTCACCCCACAAAGAAGAAAAAGGTAGCAAGAGCCTCCTACTCAGCAGTATGTTGGGGAAAAGTGGCAAGTATATGAACAATTATCACCTATTGAAAAGAACATTTCATTTTACATTAGGCCAGGTGAGTGTATTCATCAGCAGGCTCCAGGAATTGGCGCTGATGTTGAAGTAGTCCCCTGGGTTGGAATGACTGGTGTACAGAAGTACTTTATTCTTCTGTAACACCTGATGCTTTGGCTTCACTACTGTCTGAGCCCAAACTTTTCTTTAATCTACTGTGTGGGCCAAAGGAGAACAATTTCACTCAGATCTAGGTCTCTATTACAACACTGCTGCTCAGCCACTTCCCTCAGCTGAGCCTGGTCCAAATGGGTCTGTAATTGGAATCAGAAAAAAGAACATTCAGCTACAGTTAGCAGTGTGTTAATTATTAAAGGCTAAAGGGCCCCACAGTTATTAATATTACAGAGTGAATTTCTCTTCCTCATTTGGGGAGGAGAGGGGACTCTGCAGTGCTGTTTAAGAATTGACAGAGGCAGTAACACGATTTGGTTCTGTCTCCACTGTTGACACAGTCACCAAAGTAACTGTGTCAAACAAAAACAAAAAAGGATGTGCTTCTCTTTATTGCTAAGCTTCCTCAAAGAGTTCAGTGCAGCACTTACAAGAACAAACGCACAGCTATGTATCCCTGGAGGGAGCGCAGAAATTGTGGTCTTCCTCTGGGACATCTAGAGGTCCTTCTGTAGGCCCTAGTCTAAAAAAACATTTATGTACATACTTACTTTGAATATCTCTATGGAATTTGGCTTGACCTAATTAGGTATCTTGATTTCAGTGAGATGACTGCATATGCTTAAGCATTTTTTGTATGGTGTTGCAGTAGTTGTGCCATGCAATCCAGAGAGACACAGGCTGCTCATAATAGCTTATATGGCCATTATTCACTTCCAATTAGAAAACAAGTACATTTATGGATACCAATTCCAGATCCTCTAGCCAACATCCCTGTCACTAGTTTTATTTCCACAGGGCCCCTGTGTATGTCACTCTAAATCTTATCGCTCTGCACAGTGAAGCTGTAGCAACGCTAACTTGACATGAAGTGGGCAGAATCTGAGAAGTCTGCAATAACTGCAGTAAGTTTTGCATATGGCAGAATGAAGAATTTGGGCTCCTTCCAACAAGACTGTATGAGAAGTCACTATAAATAACTTACCCTGTCTATGTAGAACAAAACCATGTTTTGCACATTTGCCATAACAAACAAGACAAGCCATATATGAATAAATAGTGGGGTTTTTTTATTTCGGAAGACAGAAGAAGGGAAGGTGTTCCCTCTCCAGTTCACAGTTAGCCATTCTGTAAGCACCCATCATTCTACCACCACATTAACTTATAGCGACAGTGAGCTGTTCCTAGTCGGACCCCACCAATGGGTTATTTTTAGAAAGCAGTAACTACCTGAGATTTCAGACCCATGATGGCACCATTTCCTGCCCTTGACAGCTTACAAAGACACCAAGGTATGGTGCCACCTGCCTGACACCACAGAGTAACGAACGGCTGTTGCGAGCAGGGCTGAGGTGTCCCTCTGTAGCGCATGTTCTGCTGGGTAGCACTGCCACTCATGTGGCACCACGGAGGAGCATCCCAAAGCACGTTCTCTTCTCAAGAAGACCCATTCAGAGCAGGTCAAAACACAGATCATCCAGACCATACAAGATTCGGACCTTGAGAAACATATTTTTGTCCCAAATTGAGAGTCAAAGATGATGTTTTCCCTGGGACAGCATTTGAAAGGCTTTTAAAAAATGTATTATTATGTTAACAAATATGTTTCTTTTTCCACAAAGTAAGACCATTACATTTTGAGAGTTCAAGTCACTAGGATAAAAAACTAGAAAATTAAGAATTATTTTGAAATTGTGTATCCACCTAAACTAATAAACTGAATCAATAAGAGAAAACAAGCTACATTGCAATTATAAAGTCAAACAGAGTAATTTACATTTTTCGCCATTAAAAATTCATTGAGAAGCGACATGTGCCATGCAATGTTTCAATTTCGGCAAAACTGTTGTTTTCAATGGAAAACTTCCATCCAAACAGTTCTGAAGTGTTACAGGGGTGTTTTTTTTCAAGTTTCCTTGCAACAACAGTGCCACCCACTGGCTGTTGCAGTGCTGTCGAGGCACAAGTCCTTCACACAAGAACACTTGGAACTCACTCTTTGTTTCTCTAGGGAAAAAAAAGGATTCTAGTCTTGTCCTGCAATCATCACCGACCAAAATACTGCAAATGAAGAGCTGACTCTTCTTTTCCAGAGCCTACTAAACAACAGGAGGGTGTTAACCAGCTTGTTACAGCAACGCCAGCACTGCAGAGGATGGTGTCTTGCTAATTTTCACCATCATTACTATAGCAGAGGACTGCTACCTTGTCTCCATCTCCATAATAGCACAGGAAAGGTAGCTGGAGTGTCACATGCCAAAAATCATTAGGATGTTTTATCTTAATCTCTGCTGATCAGTTAGTGCCCAAAACCATGATGAAGCTAGTACCAGTAATTTGGAGATGTAACTTAGCACCAGCACATTAGCACCTACCTGGTTGTTTCAGGGAGTACGAAATGAATGACAGGAAGGTATGCTGTTTTCATTCACAGCACCTTCACACAAAATCTCCCTTATCTATCCCCTAGAAAAATAAGTCTCAATGGCATTTACAGAACAAATTTCCTGGGAATATTTTGTAGGAGTTATATGTAGCATACACTGCAAACTGTCAGCAAGAACATAAATGTGTTGTTGGAGGACATGAGCAAAGCTAGTGCAAGTACAGGAATTCTATTGATAAAGGTTTTTTTCTTGTAATTGGGGGTAAATCTGAAACATTTAAAAATTTTCAGGCAAAACAATTACCATTAAAAACATGCTGAAGCAGTTAATTTGGACAAAGCTGAGATATTTCATTTTGCTTCCTCAGACATCACAAACTAATCAAGACTGAGAAGTGATTCAATCTCAAAAAAATGGAGTCTTTTGAATAAGAGTCATATATATTTACTCTTCATTTACTAGATTTTGCTCAAAGTGTTCAGCTTTTATTTCTGATTCAGGATGAGGAGCAGTTCCCAGTTTTGAATTTATTGCATAGGAATTTAAGTTTTGCTCAGCTCCTGGCAGCACTTCACAACATCATGTCAAGCCCCTGGAGTTAGTCAAAGAAGCGACTAGGGCTGCTTTAAAGATGGTGTTAAGGTACTGAAATACTGTCCAACAGCAGCAAAGAAAGTGAGGCTTTTACAAGCTCTACCAAGGGCATCTATCCAAGCTTTACCTGAATGAAGATGTGTGAAAGAGTTGGCTATGCTGATTTTTGGAATAGCATAAGAACAACAGCAATATGGCATCAGATCAAAGGTGCATCTAGCTCAGTATCCTGCCCTGACAGTGGATAAGACAGACTGCCCAGACAAAACGTGTAAGAAATCAGGTAAGGGATCCTATCCCTTTTAAGACCTCTGAGCTTCCTCTGGCAGTCAGTGGTTCGGTGACTTCTTCAGCTGGAAACTACAGCCAAGCCATTTTGTTTAAAAGCCACTTATACCTAGCCAATCTCTCACAAATTTGCTTGAGACCATTTATACTTTTGGCTTCTACAGCATCCTACGGTACCAAGATCTGCAGTTTAATCACACTTTGTATAAAAAATTAATTCCTCTTATTTGTTCTGAACCAGCAGTTTGACAATGTCACTGTGTCTTGTGTTACAAAAAGCAATAAAGTAATGAATAACTATTCTCTATGTGCATTCTCCATCTCCTTCATGATTTTATACATCTCGCACCTACTCCACCTCAAGCTGGTAAGTTCTGCCCTGTTTAATTTCTCCCTCTCCGTAAGCCATGTTCTGCCTCTGAGCATCTCTGTGCCTTTTTGCAAATTTTCGGCACTATCCATGTGCGGTCTGGTGGCAAGTACTGTCCACAGCAGTCCAGCAAGGTATGGGGGCACCACAGGTTATAGGGCCACAATTATGTTCTCTCTTTTACTCTGATTTTTCTATTCATTCCTACGAGTCTCTATCCCTGTTTGACTGCAGCTAGTACTGAGCTGTATTTTCAAAGAGCCACCTTCACAATCACATCAATGCTGTATTTTGCCCTCTTCTATGCTTTGTGCCAGTGATGTCAAGCAAGCAGCCAGAGCCTGGATTAGGTTCAGGACACTAAATCCTTGACTGGAAAGATGGCCATAAGCTGCAGGCTGCCTAATGTTTCTGGATGAGCCCAGGATCATTATCACCTTAATATATTCAACAGACAAATAGAACCATAAGCAGCAGGTCATGCTCAGGGACCAATTCTGTGAACATTTTTAAGCGTAGCATTTCCCTGACTTAGGCTTTAATAGCTTGGTTGTAAATTCTCATAGTATCAGAGATATCATTTGTAGTCGTATGGTGATGATTTCCTCACTAAAGCAATCCATTGCATGAGGTAGAGTGCAAGAACTGCCATTTTTGAAATGGACTCATTGTGTCGATGCATACTTTGTTTGTCAGTATTTTGTTAACTGACCAATAAGAACACGCAGAATCTCAGGTCTGATAGTGGTTTCCCAAATATTTTCAGTAATAGATATTGCTTTGTTACATTGTCCCGCACTTCAGTAATCTGCAGGATGCCCGCATCTAGCACATTACAGTCTAGTTAAAATGCACTAGACAAGTATTGCATGCCAGAGGCTCAGTCAATTCACTGGATCAGATTCACCCCAGGTGTAAATCTACTGCAGTGGACTTACGTCAGAATGAAGCGGGCTACCTCTTCTAGGAAGAAAAGGTGATTTTGTTGATATATTTGTTAATATTGTGTCATGGTTTAACCCCAGCTGGCAACCAAGCACCACACAGCTGCTTGCCCACTCCCCCCCCAGTGGGATGGGGGAGAGAATCAGAAGAGTAGAAGTGAAAAAAACCCTCATGGGTTGAGATAAGAACAGTTTCATAATTGAAATAAAATAAAATAAAATAGTAATAATAATAATAATAGAATATACAAAACAAGTGATGCACAATGCAATTGCTCACCACCTGCCGACCGATGCCCAGCCAGTCCCTGAGCAGCAGT
>NW_008824445.1:825303-860057 GCF_000699105.1 Pygoscelis adeliae
CACACCCGCTCCCCACCCCCCGCCTGCCGCCCAGCCCGCCTCCAAGCAGCGGCCACCGCCCCCCGGCCAACTCCCCCCAGTTCATATACTGAACATGATGTCATATGATATGGAGTAGCCCTTTGGCCAGCTGGGGTCAGCTGGCCTGGCTGTGCCCCCTCCCAGCTTCTTGTGCACCTTCTCGCTGGCAGAGTATGGGAAGCTGAAAAGTCCTTGACTTAGTATAAACACTGCTCAGCAACCTCTAAAACATCGGTGTGTTATCACATTATTCTCATGCAAAATGCAAAACACAGCACTGTACCAGCTACTAGGAGGAAAATTAACTCTATCCCAGCCAAAACCAGGACATATTGTTATCTGCAGATTTCTTTGCTTCTGCTTTGATGGTGGGGACACCTGTTTTCCTTTTTACGAATTTACATTTTTCCTTTTTTATAATATTTTTGTTAATTGTGTGGTAAGGGAAATCTAAACACAAATCTAAATCAGAATTCTGAGGCAGCTATCCATGGATGTCAGGAGATTTACAACAACGTGCAGGTTTTGCCTTTTCTTTCTCATTGTGTTGTGTGTCTTTTCACTTCCCTTCTTTCTGCATCTGTATCCAACTGCAGACACTAATCTGTACTTTGTCTCCCTCCCATAGCTTTCAGTATGCGCTAGAACCATTTCTGTGCAGGAAGTCTGCCCTCCACCTCCTCGTGCCAACAATTCCATAGTCAGACCCAGAATGGCTGACTCTGGAGTAACTCTACGAAGTTACAAGGGGCTGCTCAAGAGTTGCCTTCTCTCACTCCTTCAATCATTTATTAAAATGATCTTGCACAATAGATTAACTGATTTTCCATCTCACTTAAAGTCACAGTGCAAACTGAGAAATGACATGAACAGAAGCAGGCTTCATGAAATGTGAAGCCCCTTTTTCTGCCTCCTTTCTGTTACTACTCCCGTGGCAACTCTGCGCTCAAATCCCCCAGCTCTGCCACTTACAGCACAGTTTACATAACTGTAAAATAGAGCCTATAATGCTCATCTATGTCAGTTTTCAGATAAGATTTTGTGAGTCGACTCCACAACATTACCGTTAATACATAATTCATGATTAATAGCAGCCACCCGAGATTCAGACTCTATTATGAAAAGCACAGCAAACATCATGAGAACCAATCCTTGCCCCGCAGAGCCTGGCAATCTAAACAGGCAAATACTGGAAGACAGTAAATAGAAACTAAAAGGGGGAAAGGATTGTCCCAGAATTTACAGCAAGTCAGCGCTACAATCCTGCCTTTACCACTACAGTAGTCACTGCCTTAGCTCTGACTGTGACTCAGGGCCTGTTTTTGTTTTCATGAAAAGCCGCTTCATATTTTGCTACTGTTTCTGAAAGCAGCAGGATCAAGCTGGAAAGAGGCAATACTAAATGTCTATATGTGAGTTAATGGGGCTACACACTTAATAGAAAGCGTTTGGCTCTTACAAAATCAGACCTTCAGTTATTAAGCTTTATTGCCTACTTCCTGTAACAGAGAGGGTGGTTCTGATGTCTCTACAGAAACTTTGTGGTGTCTCTTAGGTGACATTTTCTCAGAACACAAACATAAGAGAGGTGAGATTTCCTACTGCAGATTTGTTTGGCGTGAAGTCTTCACATGTCGGTATTTTTTCCCCCCATTAATGAGATTCCACTGTCAGGTTTAGACAGTTCTTCAGATTCATCAGATGAAGAAAGGGGACATTTTTGCTGACAGCCTAGATTCTAGCCCGTCTCTTCAAAACTGAAGGCATTAATATTAGATATAAACAGATAGCTCTAACACTCTGTCTGTCACAGGAGCTAACTCCAGTGACATCTTTAGGAGACCCATTACTACTAGCTTCCTCTGAAGCTTTCTATGTCATCCTGTAACATGGAGGCAAATTGCTTGGTAGCATCACACTTTCAGGAAGAGCCTCTAAAGGCAACCTTTGGGACATCCGTTTAGACTTGTACTCCCCATAAATCACAAAAGGTAGTAGCCTTTCCATTCAGGGCAGTGTTGGAAGAGCATATTCCTCTCTAAAAAAATAAATCATTCAGAAAGAGGCAGATATACAAGAATCTATTATGACCAGTAGATAAAATTAAGTAATGCTTCAGAGTTTTCCAGTAACGGCATCATCATCTGTCAGTTCCTTGGCCAGATCCATCAGCCTGTTCAGATAATAGCTCATACAAATCCTACCTTTTTCCCCTCTTTCTCCTCCCCTCACCCTAATAAATGCACAGGCTTTCATCCCTACAACTAATTCTTTTGCCCCCGCAATACAAAGTAGCTTTGTCCGTAGTGGAAGTGGCCCGTGACTACTCCAAACCATGGCCAGGCACTGCCTGGAAAAGGGCCAGTTGACACCAGCCTTAACAGTGTGAATGTTAAGCATGGTCAAGCACTGCTGTGGGAGCCTGTGCCCAAGGCCCATTTAATTTATTAGTATAGATGCAGTCAAGGAGTCCCAGGCAAGAGACTGGGAGCATGGCTTTCCCTCACTATTAATACCGGAGACAGATAATTATCTCACTGACTGCAGGCTGGAAAACAACAAATCGGATTCTGAAATGTGTTCAGCACTTACAGTTGGGGTCAGATTTTTCAAAAGAGCTCTTCATCTATTCAGGTGCTAAAATAAGTGACCACCTTCTCATAAAAGCATGCCAGATATTGAGCTCTTTTGAAGATTATTTCCAATTAGAGATCATGAGGAACATGCAAAAACCTGCCCTAGAATCTTCAGAAAAGGAACCACTTTTCAGACATAGCTATAACTGTAAAAAAATGTACCAAAACCTAGCCATTTCTCCAGGATCACAACAGTCTAAATCAAGAAGTGGATTCAGTATGTCAAGGATAGAAAGATTTTGCAGGAAATAAATTAAATTAATTCAAATCATTATTTTTGAATAAAACCTAAAAGAAGAAAAAATATTTTTTATATTAGGTGAGCCAGACAGAAAGAACTGCCTGTATAAATATACAAAAAGCAGATATAGTGTAACTTCTAGGAATCCAAGAACCATTTGTCCCCACCAAGTTTAACACAGTCACCTTCAGCTAGCAAAAGTTTCTAATTTTGATCCGCAAAGAATCCGTATTTAATTGGAAGCACTCTTCTGCCAGTTCTGTCATAAGAAGCTCAACATAGATTTTCAAGCCATTACAGAGAGAATAAATGGCGATGCTTACGTACTGCCTTTGAATCTAGGTCCTTCAGTTTGCTTTTATTCCCCTCTTTAAAATTAATGATATATCTCACAAGTCTGTGGAATAATGGGAACAGAAGTTAAGCAAAGAATATAGCTGTTTCTAACTATTCACTTGCTCTAGAGATTCAAACCATCCATCTTCCCATAATTGCTATCATGGTAAACAGTTCTTTAAAAATACTGTGTTGGCTTTCACTACTGTCAGCTTGCATGACTATATATATTTATTTCAGGTACTTAGGATGCAGAGCGTATTGTAAGGACAGCATTGCTCTGGGTCCAGAAAGAGAAGGCTGTCACTGGTCGTCAGGCAAGCAGAATCAGGCCTGGGATATTTCCTAGCTGGCTATGCAAAAAAATGACTCCTTGCCATTGTACCTGTTTGAGAAAGGTTCTGTCTGGCTCCAGTAAGGAGGCCAATACTGAAAAATCATTTTGAAAATGCAGCCTTATATAATCATCACAGCCACTTAACTGATCAGTCACAAGACCTGTTAGTGCTCTCTCCCATTAGTGCAATAGAGAATGAAACCTGGCCTTAATTCGGTACCAACATTTGCAAAACAGTTCCTTAAGGCTAACACGACAGGAGAAATGTTCAAAACAGTGGTAAAATCATACATTCCTGAAAAATATTTTAAAAAAAAGGAAAATACTATCTTGTTATGATAACAAGAAAAATTAACTCCTGTCTGACAAATTATATGCTAGTGTTCAACTTGGCACTAACCAAGGCTGTGAAAGCACATAATATAATTACTCTAACACAACAATTAGCCAGTAATTAGCATTGGCCTATCTTACATTAGAATCCTAGCTTTGTGTAATACGTTTTTATCTTTACCTACATTCATTTAGTACAAAAGCTGAGACATGCACATCATGGCAAATAATTAGGGCATGGATTTCAGCTTAGTACTTTGCAACAGTGCACTACAGTCCAATAACTGGAATAGAATTTAATGTATAACATAAGGCCTAATTCACATTATATGCTAATTATTAATTTGTTTCTTTACCATTTAATTAAAAAGCTGTTATATACTGCCATCAGTAGGCAAACTAAGGTTCCCTTGTTCCATGGAACAATGCTTTTGGTCATATCTGCCAGATACCTCTCAATATATCTGGAAGAGGGTGTATTCCTGCAGATGAGGAGGGGTAGGCAGGACAGATGTGGATTTGAGTCAGTCTGCTGGAATCAGCTACAGCTGCAACAGCACAGGGAAGCTTATTGCACTAGGGCAATTCTATCTCTGACATGAAGCACTGCCATGGTCAACAGTGCTGAAAAAAATGTTTGTGATGCTAAGGGGCGAGAAGAGGAAAATCTCAGTTGCTTCCAGATTTTGAAGGGATACAATGCAACAGAGGGTAGTAAGAGAATCTGTCCCCTTCCTCAGCAGCAATGCCATTATCACTAAGAGAAAAACTCACATTCTAACAGAGTAAATCTTCAGCCTGGACAAACTATTCTGGTTCCATTAAATTTGCAAAATGACTTAACTACAACCTCAAATTTCAAAGTCACAGGCATGCACTGTGGTCACAGAATTTGTCCTTCAGGGTGTCCCTGCTGTGAAGTCTTTCCCAGTTGTGTCTTTCAGTGGGTCCAAAATTTTCTGGCTGCCTAGGAATAAATATCGTATGCTGACAGTCGGGCAATCCTATTAAGACCTGGCATTGTGAGTCCTTCAGGGGTAAGTCTGCTGTGCTACTATTCTGTAGCATTTCTAACCTCTGACCCTTCAAAATGCAAGAAAACATGACCAAGAAATGAACTTTCCTCTTGTTTATCATAAATAGCATGAAACACAGACCAACACATAGGAGTGTCAGTGCCTATTGATGATGGTACTAGACTTTGTGACCATACACACAGGGCCACACATTTGCTGGAATCTTAAAAAGATTCTTGTCTGTTGAAGTGGGAGAGGATAATGTTTGAGCGTGGCACTCCCCAAATCTCCCCACAACACAAACGTGCAGTTTTGTGTGAGGGTGGCACATGGTGACAGAGATAATCCCACATTACTTAGAAAGCTTTACACTGCTGCAGTGCTTGCCAATCGATTTTCAAAGCATTGCATAAACATTTTTGCTAAGCCAATCAAGCTCCTGACTCAAACATTGTGTCCTTATTCGGCTATTCTTCCCTTCTCTTCTTTAGTATATGGGTCACAGATGGTCAACTCTTTGTGGTTCTGTTACCCATGTGACTTACTGTAAGCAATGAAACTTATGATAAAACCTTGGCAGATCCTATTAATACACAAGGTGACAAGAATTCGTGACCCAGAAGAAGATCTATCATTTGCTGGCAAACTCTTTAAAACGACTCATCCTCCTAATGTAGCTCCTCTCTAAGAATAGAGCAGTACTGAAAACAAGACCTGTCAATTTGCTTTTCCTGCGTTTCTGGTGTAAGTTTGAAATCCAGAAGCGTGGCTCCCAAAGCACACTTCATTGCAGCCATCAGAATGGATACCTCCTTCTGACAGGAGGTAAGCATCTGCAGAAAAAACCTCATGTGAGAGATGCTAATAGTGACAATAATGAGCTCAGCTATTGAGGAACATTTTTGGCCCACATGCTTAGGGCCATCAAATTACATGTAACTGCTGTAATGTGATTGGAATTTATTTCTGAGGAAGTGTTTTAATATTTGACATTAGGAGTTTCTATTATGGTGCTGAAGAAAACATTCTCACCGTGGTAAAAAATGACACTTCTGATGAGAGTCTTTAATTTCCATTCTGTCTGTTTTGTGTTTATCTCCACCAACAGCAGGCACATTGTTCATTCATCCCATGTTACATTTTTCCAAAACACTTTTTCTTGAACAATAAAATGTCTGATAAAAGGGTGAAAAAATTACAGTATGTTTCCACTATAGCATATTGTTGCCCTTGAAGAACAAGAATAAACCTCCCTCCCATAACTTTGCCATCAAGCCACCCAAGTCATTACAGGAAAAAACATGCTGTCCTTATGCAGAAATGGTATGTTAATTATATTACTTCACCTAAGAATGTTGCTGGTTTTATTACTTTGCAAATATCACCAGACAAAATCAAGTTGTTACTTTTTGTGTATGGCTGGCTCAATTTTTTTTGGAAGTGACTAATGGAAAATGTGCAAGATTTCAACCACTTCATTAGGATGAAAAATAATGACATTCCAGATAATTATACTGCCTCCAAAACAATTTGAGATGCTCCTGTCCAAATGGTTTCCAGGATTCTACTCATTGTTGCAGAAACCCAAGCTCCTGCAAAGACTGCCAATTAAACAAATGGTGAACCAACAGCCTGTCCATCCTCTCTGTATTCAGCATGTCCGGATCATACAGGAACTGGGGCTAAGGCTGGCGTATCACTGAGCACCTGTGGTCTGCATTTAAGGTATGCTTTATCTCAGAATTTGGCTCCTGGACTCCATATTGTTTAATGCCTCTTATTTAATTATTGATCACCTTATATCAGTGCTCTAAACCTTCAACTGCCTACTTCTACTCTTCACCATTTCTGCATTCTTTACTTTTCTCTAACAGAGAGAAACTGGTGTGAAAAAGATATACATTATATATATACACACACACACCTGGCTGGGCAAGTACTAAATAATCCAGTAATATAGTGATCATATGACTACTGATTTTGGAGACACTTTCCCTGGGTAGATTGAGATACCTAAGGTGGGGCTTACCTGTTAGAAGGCAGATATTCTGTCCTTCCAAAATGCCAGGTGCCTTTGCAAGTGTCTGTTGGAGTACAAAAGGGAACTGCAGTACCCCAGATTCCTTAGCCCTTTTTGAAAGTCTTGGTTTATGTTTTACCGGTCACTGTCAAGAAGATCAGCCTGAAAAGTTCTCACTCTCAGATTTCAGCAGTGGGAAGTGTTCTGCAGTGTTCTGCTCTCTCTGCAAGGAGGTGGTGAGAAATATCAGCAGCTCCCAAAAAACACATTTGCAAATTATGATCTGGCTCTAGTACAGCTCAGGCACAGCAACATTTCTTGTTGCAGTCCATTTAGCATGACACTGCAAGCTGTATGAAAACAGGCCTTGGAAGTTCATAATCATCAGGACCCAGCTAAAAAATATTTGGAACAGATCCTGAAATAATTACAAGAGTATGTGAATACTATTACATTTAACAAGAACAGGTTGGTGAAGGGTTTCTTTCCTGCTCACCTCTAGAAGAAGAGATATGAGCCTTTTCTGAAAAATATCATCAGCCTTCCAAATCTGCCAAATGATATTATGAAAAATTAAAACTGAGATTCTCATTCAGACATTATTAAAGCAAATACATACATCCCTCTCTCTATGTGGGAGTTACTATCTCATTCCCAATGGTGACACTTCTCCGGTACATCGTTTTTCATCTATCTTGACATTGCTCATTGCTTTAAAGATGATTGGCATCTAAAATACAGCCCAGTTAATCTCACTAAATTTTACCCTATCCATTCATCGTACAGCATTGTTTAATGAAATCTGAACTTTTCTTAGCAGGACTGCAAAACCATGACTGATGAAGTCTTATTGGAGTCTTAGCACAGCAATACGTGGTGGTGAATGTTAAACAGTGAATAGGTGAGGAGGACAATGGCATTTTGTTTTTCAAGGGCCACACTCCTGCTTTATTTCCATGCAAGAATGCAGTCACTTGAAGAAAGGGTAAGAGTTTTTCTTCCAGTACAGGCTGGAAGGACCCAATTTCTCGCTGTGTAAAGCACGCCATATTGGCATAGTGTCAAATGGTGCAGAGAGCCTGATGCCCTTCTGTAACCTCCTATATAGGCCCATAAAAGAAAGGAAAGACGGTGGACCCCAGAGGGGTCCTTTCTGTTCAGTACTGGAGTGATCAGGAATTAATCACTGAAAACACAAACAGCATTTGACAAATTGGGAAATTACTCGGGGTATTTCCAAATGCACAGAAAACCAACCAAAATGCAATGGTATTACATGCTTGAATCCTTTATGTCAGTTGGAAACCTCTACTTTGGTCACCTCATCTTTTCCATGTAGCCTGCACTTGCGAATGTAGACCTTTGTCCTGTGCAGTCACTGTCAGCACAGAATTCCAGTGGACATACAGATAAATGCCGTAGATGGCAAATACTCAACACAGGTTTAACCACAGGAATCAAGGCAAACTACTGTCTGTCTCTTGAAACAGTCATTGGTTTATGTCATTCTTAAACCTGGGACATGGAGCTATTTGTCAACAGCAATTTACTTACTAATTCTAGAGCCAAAACCTATTTGGGCTCATACTATTACGAAGTGTTCTTACTGACTTATGTTATAAAAGCTCTCCATGGGATCAGATTTCTACTGTGTTGGATGTGCAAAACAATTCAAAGACATCCCAGAGCAGTCTGCAGTCTACACCCACTTTCATTATGCTCGCTAGAAGCAAGGTTACAAGTGGTATAAGAAAACACTATGCAGAATCCTTAAGACATATCCACAGACAATGTCCCTTCACTCTTGTGATAATGGATAGCCAAAATCCAGTTCTGCATTAGCAACAGTATATATAGTGAAAAAGTCTTTGCATTTAACTTCACAGAACACTGATCTTTGTTGTCAGACGTCAACCTTTTCCTGAACTACCTGGTATCTGGATGCTGTTCCAAATACATTAACACAGATGACCAATAAGTAAATGAAGAAGGGCAGAGCACAGCTGGGCATAGAACGTATATAGCCAATAATTTAGTGGATTCCCCCTCTCTACTTAAAAATTCTGTTTTGGACAGATCAGCACATTAGGAAAAAAAAAAAAGCAACAAAAACCTCCCCACCCTATCAAAGAAAATGAACTTTGGTGAATGATTCCTGAATTTTCCATATCTCAGGGACATTTTTTCCCCCTTGATACTCAAATTTTCAATCAGTTGACACTGGACAACTAGATTATGTGTTCCTGTGACTAGATTAATCTACAGAGAGAAAAATTCCTGGCATGAATATGCATGGTGGTGAATGCAACACTGTTTTATGTATTTCCTCTACCCTTTTCTATTAGAAAAAGAAAAAAAGGAAATTCAGCAAGCATTCCTGTCATCGCAGTCAAAGAGTCAGAATAATAGTAGAAAATTAAACCTAGGGGAAAATACAGCTGAAGAAAACTGGCTTAAAGATTCAGATAAATATTAGCCAAGTTTTGCTTTGCTGTGGTTCAGATTCATAAACCCACTTTCAGTGGAGTAAGAAGAAAGTGATGATGGATGCTATCATTTGCAGTTGGGTCCAGCAGCAGTGAGGCTCTGTTGGGCTTGCACAGAGTCTCCCAGCGTCCAAAATGGAGCGTGGACAGTGCAGTACTCAATCCACACGGGGGCAATTCACATGCAGAGCCATTGAGAGCTCACAGACGGACATAGCTGAACCCTGCCAGGTAGCCAGTGAAAGGTTTTTTTGGACAACTCTTCGGGGAGTGACAGCTGGTGTAATCCAGTGCGGTGAGTATGATTTATACCAGCTAAGGACCTGGCTCATCATGTTTATCATTTCTGAAAGCATTTACAAAAGCTATCAAACAGTGTGGCAGGCCACTGAAAAGGGCTTTTGTCTTCTAAATGTTCTTTCCAGAAGGAAGCAGTAATAGAACATAGAGCTGTGATACAGTCACTGCTCAGTAAATATGAACAATTAAAGGTATACTGTGAAGTTTTACTAATTTTTAAAAAAATTATCAGTTCACAACACAATCCATCACTTAAAGTCTAAATCCCCTGTCAAGAAATCAATGCAGCACGAGTCATGACCTTGACTACATCAATCTCTTATAAGGAGCAGGAGAAATTGTGGTAATACTTGCTTAAATAATTCCAATGCTGTGGTGCACTTTTAAAGCTAGGAGCTCTTGTACTGAATCCTGTAATTAAAGAACAGGGATCTTTTCTTTCTCTGGACTTGACTATACACAAAACAGACCCTTATGTACACTGCAGCCTGTGACTCTGCTCTGTTGAAACCTGCATGCCAAGGTGAAGAGTACCCTTCTGATCACTACAGCCACCTGTCACAGAGCACTGCTCCGTAGAGACCTAGCATGAAGGCTAAGCAATGAAGAGGGAGCCTCACTTCACCAACACACACGGCAGAACACACCAGTCCAGCTTACCAAAAATGCCTCCAAAAGGTAAAGATGGCTCAAAGCCAAGAATGCCGTATCAGGGAAGGTATAAACGAGTAAGGCCTTGTTTTCCTAGGTGTTTCAATTTAAGGACACAAGTTTTTATACTCAGCATGCAAGAGATGCCACGAATTTCCACTCAGTCGTATCTATTTGTTGAGGCATTCAAAGAAACAACCTGTTGAAATTAACTCCTAACTCATAGCTCCTCTTCATTTTTCCTGCTATGGCCTGCATTCCCAAACAGGTATGCAGTCCTGTGCATTATATACTGTAGCAGTCCTGACAGGTGCCTCCTAGAGAATGGAGAACCGTCAGCCACCTATTCCGACACCAGGCTGAGAGCTGGGGAGTGGTCAGACATTTGTGCCTTTAACTTCAACAGCAGCACGAACGTACTGACTGAACAAGAAGGGTCAGGCTTGGGCATTTCAGTTTGCTATGCTGAACTACTTGTTGCTGGGGTATTGTATTTCTTCATTCTGTGTACAGCCTTAGGTATCAACAGCTACCTTTACACATTCTGAATACTTAAGTTACCCCATGGCTAGAGTAAATGCCAGGGAGGCCCTGCAAGGGCAGCCAAGTGCCACTATCCAGCTGGCTGAAATACTTTTATTTTAAATAAATTAACTGGCTGCCTTCCACAGAGGTAGGGGAGGGTAGCCACTCGAATGCTCTCTGCCCTCAATCTTTTTTTGTGCATGTTCAGTTTTGGATGGCTGTTCTATGAGACGAGTAGCTCTGGCTTGCTGACAGCTATACAATAACATAGCTAAATGGATATGGGTATGGATGAAGGATGCCAAAGAATTAGGTTTGTATTTTAGAGGTGGAACTTTTAAGGCCAACTCTGTAAGCTTGTAACTGCAAACATTACTGGAAAAAGGAAGATCTTTTCCCAGTAACACTGAGAGAAGGCAGGAAAACACTGCTTGAGGAAAGAACTGCAGGCTGGGAACTAGGCCTCTGAGGATCTGCAACTGGTCAGTCTGGCAACCCTGAGCACATTACTAGACCTCTGTCTCGCACTTCTCCTCTCTAAGTGTTCACACTTACTTGACAAGTGTTACCTTTTTCAGGAAGTTTTGAGTTTCTTAAGTAATGGAGCTTTTATTAGTGGAAAGTAACTTCAATGACTTTATTACAGTTTTTTTTCCATCTCTGCCAATTTTTGGCTACCTCTAGTATATATTACTTGAATATCATGAAGAGCTATTAAAAAGAATCCTGCTCATTTGCTGCTGTTGTAATGATTGTGTATCAGTGATAAACATTCAAAGAGTATTTTATAAATTGTGGCAGTGGAAGGTAATTTTCTACACTACAGCTGAGATAAAAGGCAATGATGACTATAATGCATTTCTGTAAGTATATATAAATCATAGCAGCTGTTTTGGTGTTTGGCTTAACTGTTTCACAGTTTCAGTTTACTAACTCCTGCAGCAAAGCTCTGTATTTCTGTTTGGATTAAATTGATAACAGGAGGCCCCACTAGAGAGAGCTACTTCTCTCATATAAATGTTATGTGCATCATAGAGGATTTTTGGGTTCCTTGATATTTTTTAATTTCTTATTATTTAACACAAAGATATAAGCCCTGTCCTAGTGAAGAAAAGAAAACTAAGTTACCCCAGATAAAAATTGGGACACCTTCCAACATTTTTTTTTAAATTATTTATGAATTTAAATTGAAACCCTTACTATTTGCTATTGCCATGATGAAAAGATATGCCAGGGGAGATGTCCACAGACATTCACTTTCATTTCTCCCCTCTCCTCATAGCACTAGATGGATTTCTTTTTCCCTCAAAGACAGAAATTAATATCACACACATATAATAATGGAAACAAGAACTAGGATATGAACTGGAGACATTTTGGCCTCCAAACAATAACTTCTCTGGACGAAGTAAATGCCTTTGACTCAGTCAATAGAACATTTCTATCTATAGAGGATAATCACACCCTCCAGCACAAACGATAACAGATGTAATGTTTGAGCTGGGAAAAAAGGCAACGGGAAGGTGGACCCATCACATTACATTACTGTAATATACTGGTTAGCTGTTAGGTTGGGAAAAAAAAAAAGGACCAAACTCTACATGTGATTTGAGCAGTGTATTTCTAAAAGTCAGAACTCTGAAAGGAGAGGTAGGATTAGTGTTTTATTGTAGAGGCACTGGCATATACTTCTTATTTCCTCCATTGGACTCCCATCCCTATTCCCAGGGACCCAGTATTGCAACAAATGCTGCCTGAAATACTACTTCTGTAATAGACCTAAAAGCTAAATGCCAGTTGGGGCTGAACTAGAATACAACTGGGTTTTTTTTCTTTTAAAGCAATCTGAAGAGCTGGGGCCATATGATGTGGTACCTGGCACACTGCCTGTAGCTACAACTCTCTAGTGAGCTAGCATGTTTCCTCCTGCAGTGAACCAAGGTGATGTACCGTGCCTACTGCCGCTAGAGCCCAGCTATAGCATTTCCCCTTGGAAAGAACACATTTTTTGATGCTCTGCCCACCTGGCCAAGGGCAGCTTTAGGGACAGGGTCTTCTATATTACAGCACCACCTGCAGAAAACTCTGAGCTTTCAGATGTTAAGAATTCCTTCTATACTTCATCCTTCTGTGGTGCAAGAGGAAAAAAAAGCTTCTTTAGCAAGTCTGTGATCTTTTCAAGTGCTATAAAGAGGTTCCTTCTAGTATTCACTCCTCCCAGTATTTCATGTCTTCAGCTGCTTTGGCTGAAGATGAACAGACACATTTTCTCTCAAGAGCACCAGCAGTGTTTCCCCAACCAGCACTAACAGCCCCACCATTTAGGCTGAAAGTTAAATCTAAGTTACAGGGAAACATGAAAAGGAATCTGCCCAAACTGTCTACATTGGAAAGGATCCTAGCTTCTGACTTGACTCTGATGAATAAATCTTCTCAACATCTTAATAAGTGAGCAGTAAATTCATTTAAACAGAGGCTCTTGGCCAGGTAGAAATCTGGTTTCTCCAGACCCCCCAGTCTTTCTTCTGATGGATGCTGGAATCCAACTGGTAATCCATACGTTTCAAATAATTCAGCTATGTATAGTGCAGTCCTAACTTAAACCACTAGTGTAAAATTTCTTGATGATGGATGAAGGAGGGGTGACAAGGTCACTGCTTCTAGATCCTTCATAAGACAGACTCCCAAACCATCATCCATAGCTGCTTTAATGCAGTAATATTTATAGGGTTGAGAATTCAGCTCATTTTCCAGATTCTAAGATCCAGATTTTTCTCCCAGTAAGGTAAAAGGAAACAGTTCAAGTCAATACACTTATGTCTTACTTGTTAGGTATACAGTGAAGCTCTGTATGCTTGATAGTATGCAGAAGCGGTAATTAAAATGTTATATCAACTTTGGCCTGTTCAGAAGGACTTGGGTTCACTTCTCAGATAGATAAAAGCACCTTAAGTCTAATACAGGAGGCGATCGTACACTTACAATATAGATCGGTTCTGTGATCTACTCCCTTCATTGCCTTGGTTAATTCATTGAATCTCTTTGCCTCAGTTTCCTACGTGCAGAGCAAGCAAAATGACATTTTCTTTTCCCATCTATTTTACTTCTGTATGTAAGTTACCATGTAACTTCTTTAAACAGGAGCTCTCTGTTAGCTTCAGAGCACTGTAACTGCTACCTTACATTGGGGATGAGGAACACAAGGTTTTGGAAATTGTAAGAAAAGGGGAAACCACACACCCCAAAGACTTTCTTCTTTGAGTACTTAGATTCAAAATGGGCCAACAGTTATGATACAAGCTCAACAGAAAGACTGAACACTCGAATGCAATGCGTGCCCAAACAAGGGTTGTCAATTCAAAACAAAGTTGTTCTTTGCCGATTGTCTAACTGTGTTGTACAGCTTTCTCACAGAAGCTGACACACAAGAAAGCCTTGAAGACCAAATCAATAGGTGGTTCATCTCCTGACAGCTTTTCCCTAAGGTCTAGATCAATGCTAACGATAAAGCCAGTGCTTTAAGGGCTGGCAAAACAATTGGTTTGGCATCAGCATTAGGTGTTTGCTTGAGTTCATTAATGCACCATTCTTTACTAAGTAACTACAACGTCCCACACTTCCTGGAGGGCGTACAGAGCCATATTCTCTTTCTATTATTCAAGCTTGAAAAGTTCTTAATGAAGGGTGAAGAAGAACAGTGCATGTGAGGACAGACGTGGTGTGTTAAAGTGGGAGCTCTGAGAAACGAACACATAGTGTATTTATCCCATACACTGCTTCAACAGTCTGACAGCGTTAATAATAACTTATTTTAAAATAAAAATACCAGCAAATCAACAGTATTAAGTTATGAATTGCCCTAATTTTAATTAAGTCTCCTAATGTCATGAAGTATATTCACTTTTTTGTTAGGACAGCTAGAAAATAAAGACCCAGAGGAATGAAATAACTTTTTAAAGGTTTTTCGGGAAAACAAGCTTTACTATTCCTACCCTCTTTCATTTTCTTACACAGGATACTCTCCTGTCAAAGCAAAGAATAATCTGAAATTGGACAGCAGAAGTTAACAAAAGTAAGAGCGCAGGCAAGGGCTCAGACACAGAGGTAACTGTAGAATCACCATGTTGTTAAATTGAGAGCTAAAACTTTCAGTTAGGGGCTGGAGATTAAGGGAGAAAAGATGTAACAGGAGCAGGAAGACAGTGATGACCCAAGCCAGCGGTTGTGGCAGACACGATGACTTTTTGAGGTAACAGAGTATGCCAGCAATGGTGGCCTGCAGAATGAGAAAATAAAGCTACAAGAGGATACAATGGCAAAGACAGAGAGATGATCTGATGTCTAAGAAGGATAGAACTTGGCAAAGAAAATAACAGCATCACTTGACTAAGAACAAAGTGAAGGAGGCCTGCAGGCAGCCGTAGGGAGGAAAGGCCTATTAGAAAAGACAGGAGATAGAGGGGATGAGTTGAAGATGACAGAGAATGATACCAAAGGCAACAGGAGCTTGATGGAAGAAAACCATATTCTGGGGAAAGAGCAAACATCAGAGGAGAACCTGCTGGTGAGAAAAATATGGGACTACCCCTATAGAGATTATTAGCTGCTAGAAGAAAGAACAGTTATAGCTTGTTTTTATATAGATACACAGTCAAAATACTGGCACTAAAACCTTAATAATAAAGAAGATCTTTACTTCAGCTCGAAAGATATTGAAAAAGATTCTTCTGGTTAAAAAGGCCTTTCCAAATTTCATTTTAAAAAACCAAAAGAAAAGTTACATGGTCTTACAAAAATACATAGTCTGCTAATAACTCATCCAATGGAATGACAGTAGCAGTCTTGTACTTCAGAGGATGGTTTCTATCAAGTGTGATATTCAAATACAGCATTCCAAAGATTCAGGGATCTAAATTTCTTTCACAAAAGGAATTTACCTGGATAATAGGCAGAAAGTATTGTGGCAACATTTTTAAATTTTGGGGCACACTCTGCCCTCAGATATGCATGCCTGAAACTCATATGGGCCTATGGCTTATTATGTTCCTTTAAAAAACCACCAATGAAATCCCTTTATAAATATATATGACAAATACAACTGATGCTGTCAGACCTTTGTGGGAAGGCCTTCATAAGTTGTTTCACTTAAAGGTTTAGACGTCATCATCTCAGATGCCCCTTCATGAACTCATGAGCTTATAGACACCTCCAAGGAAATAAAAGGCTTTCCTTTCTATTTGCTACCAGAAGCAGAGAAGGAAGAAAGTACGACCATTTAAAAAATTCTTCATTTTTCAAATAAAATGCAAAATCAATTATTTTAATCAGAATTCTTATTTTTACCCCTCCCCCTCTGAACTTCTTCTCAACTGAGATCCATTAGACAGATTTCAGGTTCCAGCATATCTTCTAGGTAACTCTCTGTAATAATTTTATCTGGCTGTGCAAGAAATATCTCAGATGACAAAAGACAGCTTATGATGGTCTCATTTTCCTACTTTTGTTGAAACAAGTCGTTATTATTAGCACAAAGTTCCATCTTTTTAACTAGAACACACTCTGCATGTACATGCATGTATAGGTGCAAATATATGTATAGAGTGTGAGGAGTTGAGGGAGGAGCATGTCGATGGTGTTTAAATACAGAAAGGAGTGCGGTTAAGAAGAAAGCAACAGTATGTTCATTGTCCAAGATGAAACAAAAGCAATAAGGTAAAAAAAAAAAAATGTAGCAAAGAAGCTCCAGGGTAGATAGCTGGAAGAGCTTTCAAACGTTAAGGTTATTTCAGCACTGGAACAAATTGGCTGGAGAGTGTGTGGGCTCTTCATCTTTGTAGAACCCTAAAAACAAGAACGAAAAACATTTCTCTTGACGGATGCAGGGTACTTTATTCTGCCATAAGGCATGAGAATCGTCTAAAAAGACCTCTCAACATCAATAAAGCCATGAGGCCTAGAATATGGTCAAGATGACATTTGAACTCCTTCCATGAAAATGAATGTCAGCAGTAGCGTCATTTACACCTAATTTTAATAATTAAAATTAACAGACAGGAGGTAAAGCTAATTTCTTCTAATTTGAATCGTGACTAAATGATTCTGAATTGAAACCCTGATAGCCCTAGGAAATACAGAAAAGCAAAAAAAAGCTAACACTATCTGGCCTCCCCAGCAGCCTACACAAAACAGCTGACTTTGTCCAGAGAACTGTGTGCAAAGTACTTTAATCAGACACAGAACGTTTTTTGTTTAAATATCAAGGAAAAGAAACTTTGCAAGGGAGAAACATGCCAAGTCCTTTAAAGTTATTCAGATTTTGACATGCTGTTGAAACACTTTCCCTCATCCAAAATAATGCAATTAGATAGCAAAACCTGAAAAATTCTGTATTAGCCACATGAGAATGCTCATTTTTTTCCATTTAAAAATAACTTTCCAGAATGAGATGTAGTCTATTTTCTCTTAAAACGTCTAGTATTTTAAAAGGATAGGCTCAAAACAAAATGCCTCAATGTAACTGAAATGTTAAGCTTTTTTTTTTTTTTAAAATCAGAATGTTGTACAGTGGCACCAAAAATAAACATTCTTTTTCAGAAACTAAGATAGATCCTAGGAAATAGAAAAGCCACCTTATACACAATTCTGTTTTAAGAGGGACATAATTAAAATCTTTTTTCCCCAAGAGCCTTCCACTTCATTTTCTGATGTTGCAAATCTAGCAGTTCTCCAATTTTCAACCTTTTTCTAAATAAATAGGAGAGGATCAGACCTCAATTTCTATCATATAAAACAAGCCTTAAAGAATGTTATACTATTTACAAGATAGGTATCAGAAACCTTCTGTTTGCATTTGTAATTATGTGCCGAGAACACTGCTTTCACAAACAATGTGACATAATCACTGTTCATAACATAACTCCGGGCTGTTATCTCAGTGCTACAAGGAATCTCCTCTGGACAAATCCTACTGATCACTCTGACAAAGAAGTAAAACTCATAACTCTACTAGGGAAGTCATGACCTTCTAATATCTAAGAATTGGTGTCCCTCCCCTATTAATTGAGTCAAGAATTGTGTTTTGACTGATGTAGAATCAAAAGTTGTGGCAGCAGCCATCCCTGGCCATACACCCTGGCTTGAAACAGAATTTAATAAGCATGAACTGCAGAAAAACGTGGTGAAGACACAAAGTTCTGAAGCTGGAGGTTCTAGCAACCTCTCCTTCTTCAGGATGGGGCATTGGGGTCCTATTAGCCCATTGGTTAAACACCATCCAGCTCGTGAGCCATAAGAATAATCTAGGTATTTTAACATCTTTGTCAGGTGACCCCCACAGCATGCTATTGGGAGATTATTTTGTGGTGAAAATTATATAGCTCCATTGATGTCCCTGCAACTTTGGCAATTTATACCAATAGCAAATTTTATCCACAGTTTCTTGCACTCGTTCCTCAAAATGATGAGTTCTGTATTTTTCCAGCTTAAAATAAAAATTACTTGGTTGAATTGTAGATACACAGTTGTACACAGGGCTTTCAAATGAGTTTTGCTTGAGTAAGATGTGTAAGGGCCAGCCTCACTGCATTTCGTTCACTTAGTATGCATTTGTTGATCATAATAGACAATTGTGATGCCAGGATTACATCAGTTGTTGCAATTTGGATGGAGTCCACCTCTCCTTTCATGGATTGAAATGTGTGAAATTCAATTGCTCTGGTGAAGTCTTAATTTTATACCAATTTACTTACAAACATTGAAAGGAAAATAAAATTTAAAATGTGCAAAAGATTAAAGCACTCTTGTGCTAATGAGAGCCATCTGTTTATTTCTTTCCTTTTTAAAGCATTTTCAATAGGTGGAAATGAAAGACTTCAGACACATTTTCATGTCTTGAGCCTCAGCAACAAAAAAATAAAAACACAGACTCATCATCTTCAGTCAGCAAACTTGTACGAAGAAAATAAGCCTCATTCCAGCTTGCTAATTGCTTCAGGGCCAACTTAATTGCACCACTGATGTGAAAGTGGCTTTGCCCCACACCAGGATTCTTATCCATGTCAAGAATGCCCTCATTTTAACCGTGTTACCATGTCTGAATGGCCCCCTCTGGTCACTGTATGTTGCTCAGTATTTAGAGTGTGGCCAGTATCAACAGAAGCATAGCAGCCAGTCCATCTCTCAACTCTTGGCAAGCAGGGACAGTGGGTCGCTCTGCTACCACAGTGTTGTGGCACCAGTCTTTGGGACTCATCACCAGCATACTGTGATATCAGAAGGTCTGTGCAGAGCAGTCCATACATAGCTTTTATATATAAGCACCATAGTGCGTATTTTTATATATATATATATATTAAAAAATATATATAAAATCCCCACAGCACAATCCAGAGGACCAAGGCCATATCAGGCCACGTTTAAGGGGAAAAGCATGAACCCGCTGAATACGAAGTCCAGCAGTGGAAAGAAATTGCACATTAGCAGACCACTGGAGCCCCAGCTCCAGTCTACAGAACAAACCAAGAAATTAATTGGCAATTCATCACTTCAAACAATTTTCAGATGCCAACCGTATATTAGACATCTATATAGATAGATTTATAGCGCTGCTTGGAATTGCATCACAGTAGATATATGCTTAACATTCAGCCAAAGGTGCCTCTAATCAGATATATGCTGCAAAATGACATAAGTCCTGGCAATCAACTGATCAAGCAAAAAATTACTGATTTTTTGAGGAGGGGTTATTTTACAGTTAGAGCAGTCACCTCTTCCCGGTATAATTTAATGAATGGTGAAAAACAGGAGTGATGAGCTGGTGACAGCCACCTGGAGAGCTGCAAAAGCAGTACCGTCACACACTGTCACATTCTGGTCTAAAATGTAATAGTGGTCAAATGCAAGTTAACTAGTTAAATAGCCAGACAGCCAACATTCAGAGAAAAATAAAGACAATTTGAAGGGTCATCGCATATATAAAGGATCTTTTCTATCCTTACCAAAGTTTTTGAAGTTTCAAAAAACCCAAGATGCATAGATTAATGAAGATTGGGGGACTTTTAAGAATCCTTATGTTTTGTAACAACTGCTACCTATACCATGTGGTATAACTGGGGCGGCAGATTTTAGGACTATTGACATAAAGTTCCCAATGTATCATAATTAGTGCAGCATCTGTGCTAAATGCCCATATGCTTGTTGCTCAGGGAGAATTAGTAGAATATTTCCTGGCCTTTAAAGGCCCATTTCCTACACAAGCCCGTTTGGACAGTATCATGATGCTCTCTAAGGACTGACAACACAATGACATTTTCCAAGGACTGCATATTAATGTTGGAAGGAGACAGGGATCCAGGATTCTTGGACATTGCTTGTCACATGTTATTCACTTCGTTTCAGTCAATGGCTTTTGCCATGTTTGTTTGCATCTACCAAAAAAAGAACAAATCCTTCCTAAGAGGCATGCTGGGGCATGCTGAAAGCAAAGAGCTCACTTCAGTTTACATGCAAATATTAATCTTTTGCATAAGTTTACTCCTATTGAAAGCTTTGTTGGGACCTGTATAGCTGAAAAAAGTTCCCATCGTTAGGAATTATGGTTGAAATAAGCAAGACAGAAAAAAGCATAATAAGCAGTCACCTAGGTACACACAAGTCAACAGCCCAGCCAAAGCTGGAATCTACCTTCCCTGAGTGCTAACCCAACAATTTAACCACGGGACTCTGCTGATTTTTTGCAGAGCGCATGTATGAAGAATCAGAGGAGCTGAAGGAGGTAATTTGAAACATTTATTTTGACAAGAATTAAAATAGATAGAGTATGAAAGACTTGTAGTTTATTGACAAGAAACTGAACCCACATTTGGCCAAACTAAGATTTTACTCCACTGACACTATAGGATATAACCAACTAATAATCATGTATGGATTTTCAGTGGTGGCCTACTGTGTGAGGTGTGATTGACATGTAAACATGCATCTGGAGTGGAAGTCAGATGAATAAAATTACCTTATCCTTTAAAGTATACAGATGATGGAAATCCCCAAAACATTTAACATTTGCAGTAGCATTCCACCTTTTATTTTTTCTTCCTTTTATTCAAGTTGGCACGAATAGCTGCCTAATAAATTAACACAACCTTGATTTGACAAGCTTTCCCCCAGTTGCATTACAATGTCAAGTACCAGGGCCACTGCCTTCAGCATAGCCTTGACCATTTGTCATTTTCTTATAATTAATTACAGCTCTCTCAACCAAGGCTGCTACAGAAAGTGATAAGACTATTATACAGCTTTCAACGTTCATTGTCTATGGGATTTTCACTCTGAAGATTGTTCTCCAAGGGAGCATTGTCCACTGTTCTGGATGTAAAATTAATTTTATCATTAATAGAAATCCAAAGCCCAATTTCTTGCATAACTCTGAAAATTTTTTCTTCTTCATATTTTTCTAATAGCTGGCATGGTAAAGAATGCAACACATTCTGGCCTTAGAATATGCAGGACTTACCCATGCTGTGTTGGATCACTACTGGCTTGGGACAAACTCCAGAATTTTCAGCTTGCAGAAAACACCAGTATTTCAAAACTTGCTTCTCATCTGAATCAGAATACTTTTCTCCTTTAGGGTTCCCAGGTAAGAGACATCTAGGAAAAAAAAGTCTGTGTTGGAAATTTTGTAATCTAATATTTTCCTTTGAATTTCACTTCCCAGGTTTCGGTTGCCCGTATCTATTACTTTTTTATGTCATCTCATGACAGAGATGTCTAAACTTCTGCCAAGTATGGAGGTAAAGAATTTCAAACAGGACATTCCCTTACTACTTTAGCAAGACCCCTTCCTTTCCTTCCCACATATCTATCACATGCTTTGAAAAAATTTTATTCTTACTTATCCAATATTGTCTTGATATTTGGGCACAGATTTCTCAGGTTAAGTGATTTTTACCATCCATTATCTTGGATTTTTTAATTATGAGATTGTTTGTATTACAATAACACTTGCCAGCTCCAGCCAAGAGTGAATCAACCCCTCCCCTAAAGATCTTGAGATTTACACAAGGGAGACAAAAGGTAGAAAGTGAAAAAACACCACATATTGGGAAAAATACGCTCAACTGATTAGAAGCAGTCCTGGAAAGAGAAACCAGATCTCTGACTTTGTTTCAGTATTCAGCCTACTAATCCAAACCATCAGTCATGACCTTCACCAAAAGAAAACCTGCCAGCCAGGTTTCCAGCAACACAGGGTATTATCACCTTTCCTTTCCTCAAACAGTGCCATGCTTTGAATATTTCGTGCACGAACTTTCAGTGCACTACTTCAAGAAGTAAGATTTCTTTTACTTTTATTACACAATTAGGTAAATTGGACAGATGTTCTACTTTATTTTCCCACTCTTTACTGCTGGCATCTATCTGTGTCATTCCTCACTGGCTTGCCCCTTTCAGCTTCCCATGTTGCTTGCTTGGGTTACTAATTGTTCTATTTTTGCTTCAATGGCCACAGTTACTGATTGTACATGGTGGGAATTTTTGATTGAGTTCTGCAGCAATACAAACACCAAATCTGTCAAGGAAGGTCCTTCTCTCTCTGGATTGTGTCCTGACCTAGATAAGTAAGGGCAAATGGGTTCAAGGACCACACCAATTTATACTACGGCACAACTTGCCCTTGTCTCTACTTTGCAAGGACAGATGATAAATCCCTGATACTTTCACAACAGGCTGTGGATACATCTGCCTCATTATTAGGCACCCTGAGTAAATAAAAATCTAGCTATTTTCAGTACAATATTTATTTCCAGATACATTTGTAAGACTATAAATATACTTCTAGACACTAGTATGTGTGTTATAAAAAGCATTTTAAAGAGAACACATTTTAGACATCTCTCCCTATTTCTGGAAAGCTTCATTCTAAGAAAAGGGTAAACATTGACTTGAAACTTAACCATTAACCTCAGGGAAAATATTATAAGAGTTCAACAAAACTATGAGGATCTCTGCATTTATAATTCTCTGGGCAACCTGTTCCAGTGTTTCACCACCCTCAGCGTAAAATATTTCTTCCTTATATTTAGTCTAAATCTACCCCTCTTTAGTTTAAAGCCATTCCCCCTTGCCCTGTCGCAACAGGCCCTGCTAAAAAGTCTGCCGCCATCTTTTTTCTAATCCCTCAGTAGAAACTGTACAACGTGTAAATAATGCTTATCTCAGTTTAAGGTCAAGTCCCTGAGGCTTGGAAAGATCTCTGCAGATCCCTAAAAAGGGACTGCAGGTGGTTGCTTTCATCTCCATCTTCAAGGTAAAGCCTTTAATGCAGCTGCTTTTTTGCATAAGCAATGCACCTCCTCTGTTGTGGGGTTTAGTGGTCCTCTGCGCTATGACAGGATAAAGGATAAGTAAGAGCCTTTCAGTTCTTTACCACCAAAATAGCCTTCTTTGGAATTAACGCTGGTACAGAATCCACAATTAAAAAAAAAAAAAAAATGTTGATTGAGGTGTCAGCCACATTTTTCCAAAACTAAGAATGAATGACATCCAGAAAATTCAACTTGTCAGAAAACAAAAGCCTGCCCAGTAGTGAAAGTTCCTCTGGTGCTGCCTCTAGTCTAGTACTTCTGGCACTTCAGAGCTCCCTCAGTGTGGCTAATACCGCAGTATTCCAGAGCTGAGGGCTCTCTTAGATTTTCCTGAAGTGCTGTGTGAAGCCTCACCCATTACTCCCAGAAAAATCCCTTTTTAGCATTAAAAATTCCACTCTCTCTTTGGTGCTTAGATCCTTCAAACATTTGTGTGCTGTTATGTCTCTCTGTAGCCACTGCTCAGCCAAACTATACGTATTTCACTCTTTTAATGTTTCCTTTTATATGAGTCCCCACAGCTCACTCTTCCTTCTGAACTACCTCCAACATTCAATACCTCCTTCTGATTCCAGGAATCTGACAATGTTCGAGTTGGATTCTGTTTCCTGCAGTCAGGAACACTCTGTACTGAGTTATTCTGGTGATTTAAACTATTTCTATGAACATATTTTAAAAGTTTTATCTCCTGTACATCTTTTTTGGTGCCAAACTACAGTTGTGTGTGAGGGGGGAAGCACTGATATGGAATTACTTTAAATACCGAGTCTGGATGGGTTAGAGAGGCACAGAAGTCTCAGAGGAGAATGGGACCGGGTGGACAACACAGGAGCTGGTGCAATTCTGACTGTAAGGTTAGATCTGTGCCAGTACTTCTCAAACACAGCCATCTGCCCCAGCGTACAACGCACTGAGCATTTCAGAATTGACTTTTGCAATGCACGATGTTGTTCAGTTACTTTATTTTATCACATAATCATCCAAGCTGAAATTGAAGTGAGAGGCACACAGTAAAAAAGCAGAAATGGGTGCGGTAGATAGCGTAGCTTTAGTCCTGAAGTCAATGAACAGTTTATTTTATTTGCACTATTGACAGACATTGGGTCCCAGCAGCTAAAAGCCATTTTGCCTAGCTCTATGGGTGTTATGATTTTGGCAAGAATCTCTATCTCTTCATACTCCTACAGAATCATATGTGGCCAGTCAAAATTTTTAATAAGATTTTTCCAGAAAATTAACATGCCGATTCCACATCATAAGAGTGATGTGAAATTTCAAGAACGGCCTGTTCTGCCAAATTTCACATTTAAGTTATTTTTGAAAACTCCAAAATGCTTCTTCCAAAAGTCTTCTAGTGAAACTTTTACATTTTTCTTTGAAATTATTTTGGCTCTAACTTTCCTTTATTCCTTTTTTATTGTAAAAAAGCAAGAAATAATCAAAGAAGTCAAAATTCTCAAAACAAAACCTCAGCTAGGAAAAAAGTTTAAATTTCCTGAATGCAGCTTTAAAGAAAAGTCTAAACTGGTCATTTTCACCCTGAATTTCATAGTTGCCACAGGGCTAAAAAAATTTCCATTTTCATTCTGCTCCACTCAGCACCTCTATGGACAATGTGATAAACAGCACATATGCCTAACCTATAGTTTTTTTCCCTCTGCTAGCATCTGCCAATTTGGTAAGTTATAACAGAGCAAACAAATGTATTTGTCACAGCTGTAAAAAGATGTATCCACGCTACCTACATTGTTTGATTGTTATTAAAGAATGAGAAATCTTTACGCTGGATTAACACTAGTTTTGCTGATTGAACAATCTACATTATATTTACTTCTGCTGATTAAAAGTATAACGAGAGCCATAAGAATTATTCTGCTTGACTGCCATTCTACTGACACTCCCACTAACCCATTCTGTCAATAAATTAGCTGATGTACTAAAGCACTTTGACTGTGCTGATACACAACAGTAGTAATTTCAGTACAGCTGAAAAATCAGAAATACTTAATGACAGATATAATCATGGTCGATGCTTTGTAAGGTTTCCTTAGAAACAGTGTTAAGCTCAAAAAATACAGAGAACAAAATATTTGAATATACCGAAAGACAAACACTACAAAAAACCCCTTTCAGACATAAAACAAGAACATAAGCAAGCAAGCAAGCAAAAAAAAATTATTCTCATACTCACTAAAACTGCCTAGGACAGAATCATGTATTAGAGTCATGGCACGGTCATTTTCCTTCAGAGACTGAATCTGAAATGTATTCCTTCCTTCCTTCCCAAAATTCCAGTGAGATCCAGTTTAGAAAATAAACTTTTATCTTAACACTCATGAATGAGCTGAAAGAAACACTTTTCCTCTGGAGAAGCCATTAGGTTTTGGAAATTTTTAGTCCTAGCAAAGGTGTGCTAGAGATGAATAAAATGATAACCAGATTTTCAAGGGCTCAAGTTCTTCTCTGGCAATAACCCTTTGTTCCCAGTAAGATCTTCCAGATGTGTAGCCACAAAACAAATGTGGCTTCACTTCAGTTAGGTGTCAGTGGGGGAGATGACCCTTTCCAAAAATGTGGCTTTGTTCAGTCTTTAAAGGACACTAAAGGTATCTTCTCTGTTTCTTTCATTTTACATCCCATTTAAAGGACAGAGAAGACATCGGGTACTAAATAAAGACAGTGCCACAGCCTTCAGTGTAAGCAGGGTGCAGCAGAAAGAAATACTATATCTGATAAATTACTAAGGGTGAATTGTTTGGAAGCATTTTATGTGAAGCCTATTCTGGGTAAAGTTTTAAGGACAGGTGCCTTGCACTTTAAACTGATGTTACTTTGCAATGCAGGAGAAACAAAAACATTGCTGAGCCACAGCTTGGTCAAGCTTTACATTTCAAGACAGCCATTTCCTTGAGGGTAACTATGTAAGTACCTTTTTTTTTTTTTTTGGACAAGGGTTATTCAGTTAAAGAACTGCATAATGTAAAAGAAAGATGAGGGAATTTTGCATGAAAAGGTAAACCTTGACACCACACTCCAACAGCTGGCATAAACTGTCTTGCCTCCAGGGGACTTAATAGCAGTTAAGACTAACAGTCTGAATTTAACTCTTGGAAAAGTAAGACAGTTGGATTTGTTTTCAATTACTTGATATTAAATGAGCTTTGTTTCTCTTCATATATTTTATTTCAGAGATACAGCCATGACCAGTGTAGAAGACTGCATACCTGTCACAGTACCAAGACAAGTAATCTCAAGTTTCCTTGTTTCTAATAGTAAGTAATTTACAGGAATAAATTATAGTAAAAGTAGAGTTATACGTGTAAGGTGATACACACACAAAGGGATCTATGGAAACATTTGTGTGAGGAAAGTGTGAGACAAGCAAGTCAGTGTGACTGTCACAAATTACCTTAACTTTGTAATCTAATGACACAAAATATCTGGGAACTTTGAAGACAAGCATGACCGGGGATGAAGTTGACCCAAATAAACTAATTTTACAGCAAGAACAAAATTCAAAAGGCAGTAGTCTAATATATATTAATATCCAATAAATAGTTATTAGCCCTTATTTTTGTGAAAGGATACAGAATATAAAAAAAAAATCCAACAAATATCTATTTCAGTCATTACTAATGCACTGTCACTGACCCAGGAAAACTAACATCAGATTTTGGGTGCCTCAAATATATGCTGTCAGGTTTCTTATTTTGGATTTATGCAGGGAAAGTGCCTGCTAAAACAATAATTAAAAAAAGAAGCGCAATTGCACAGTTTCACCAAGAATAGATCTCAACATGCTCTTTTCACAACTCTCCGTAGGAAGACAGAGGAGGAAGGAAGGAAGGAAGGAAAGTAATTGCTATTTAATTATATCATAAAAACATCAGCTGACATTGCCAGTAAACGTGCCATCCCATGTACAATTTCTCAACGGGTGCACCTTTGGAACTCATGGAAGCCTAGACCATGAACAGAGAAAAAGGCAGCTAGTCCAGTTCAGGATGCAGTCCCCATTCTCACACCCCAGAGCCCAACATCCTGAACCACACGCTTATTTACTACCTCCTACCTCACGTCCAGACATTTTCAGTCTGTAGGCTCACTCAGGCCCTTGAGCATTAACAGGAAACCACCTGGCAATGGAACACCTGGATTCAATTATACCCCTAATTTCTGCAGCTCTCCCAGTCTCTATACCTGGCTGGTTATTGGCTTTGCCTTTGATTTTTGGCAGGTGTGACCCCTAGCATTTAACGGTTCTCCAGCTAAAACCGACTGCATATGCTAAAAGCTTAGCAGCAAATAGGCTAAAAGAGCTCACAAGAAGTGATGTAAAATGCTTTCTGTGGAGTTAATGGCAATGTCCAGAAGACTAGCAATGAAGATACTCACCATATTCACAAACAAAAGCCTACATCCACAGCAAAAGTTACCTCTTAGGGGAAAACAGGGACCCTGACAAATGAATGTTGTGGATGCTCTCCCCACCATTTTTTTACACTATTTCAATGTAGGGTTCCCCACCAACCCCTGCCCGATATGCTGCGCAAGACACCAAAGCCCAGAAGACCATCAGGAGTTATTGGGTCCTCTCCTACTGCAACTGGCATTCAGCCCTGTGGGGCCACAAAGACCCCACTCTGAACCCAGCACTCCATCATCAGCCACAGACTTTGTCCTTGGCTGCAGCTCCTGTGGCAAATGGCAGCACAGCGTGAGCCCAAAGCCCTCAGGAATTACAGTGCCAGCAGCCAAGGGGTATTAAACCATTGCACGCCTTAATCAAAGGGCAAAAAACCACGCACACACAGAGTCATCCTCACCCCAGTCCTGGGCACTTGGCCGGCCAAGTCAAAAGGCCCTTGAAGAGCTGCGGTTCCTGAGGTAGGCAGCACGCCCCAGCCCTTCACCGCCGCCATTTTGCAGCCACCCTCGGCCCGGCCCAGCCAATCCAGCTCAGCCTGGGGGCCGAGGTTTCCTCCGATTGGTGCACTCAAAATTCTCCCGCCGTTCACTGCCCCTCCCTCAGCCAAGGAGGTGGCGGCCGGCGGAGCAGGCAGGCACGGCTGGGCCAGGACTGTGTGGTGTCCTCAGCTTTCATGGGGAGCCTTTTTTCACAGGACACTTTAGCACTCGAAGTAATTCTTTAAGCTACTGAAAGAAGAGGGAACTTCCACTTGCCCAGTGACCAGGAAGTTCCATAAAGTGGAAGATTTTTGTTTCACGTAAAAGGCTCGTGTATGTTGCGCTTTCCAACAGCGAGCCTAGTTTTGAAGATTCTGTGTGTTTTCCTCATATCAGCGGGTGTTTGAAGGAGCCCAGCTAGTGCCGAGGGTGTAACACATTGGCTGTGCTGCAGAGCTGAAGCTGCGTTTTCCTGTGTGGAGGCACCGTGTGTCTGGGAGAGCTGCATGAAGGTTACCTCAACACGGTCAGGCTGCGCTGGCTGACGGCCGGCTGCCTCCCATGCTGTCCTGCGGCATCTTCTGCTCGGCACAGTGTTCGTCTTGTTCCCACTGCATCCACTGTCTATGTAATAAAAGCTTTTTTTCCCCTTCTTTTTTTTTTTTTCAGAGGCACAGGAGTGTTTTTTAATACATCCCTGAGTGCATCTTAATACAGAAGCAATATTCATTTTCATTCAGCTGTGTCAGAATAGATTTCCTCTAGATTTTGGGCTGTAGAATGCAGATGGAGTTTTGTATGAAACTCAGGCTCTGTATCTTAGCCTCGGCAGTGCCTTATGTGATCCACTAGATAAGCAGAGTAGTGAGTTTCAAACAGCAGGTCTGCGGCATCGACAGTTTCTACACTGCTAGGTTTCCACCAAGGAACATGAAGAGCTCACTGGTATTCCGCTGAGTATTCTGACAGGCACACGTTAACCTCCCTCATTTCCAACAGTTAAACCCTATTAAAATAAATCGGAAAAGCATCAAATATTTTTCTAAAGTCACTAACCTGTGGAGCAATTACTCTAGCCACTGTGGGGAAGCCATTCCTTATCCCGTGTCAGGGGAAATGATATACATGAAAAAGGAGAGAAGATCAGGCTATCATACACCCACCCAGGATTCCCAGACACACCTTGGCTTGTTCCAGCTTTTGTGCGGGGACTGCTCATTTTGCTCAGATTTCTTAGCTCTGCAGGCACGACAGACAGCAACTCATTCTACTCGGTTGTGGCAGATGTGCAGTTTTCTCCTCTATTCACTTAATTCAGCTTGAGAGGGTTGTGAAAAAAAAAAAGCTAACCTGCCTTCCTTACTGCAGACTGCCTCCTTGCAAGACCTAGTCCAGATCCTTGGATCCTTTATCCTCTTTTCTGGATGGCAGATGTATGAGAGAAATAGACTCATAACTCATACTCTGCTGGGATGTGTAGGATCAAATAGCACTTGCTACTGGTCCTACTGCTGAGGGGAAACGGGGTGAAGAAACAGGCAAATGAACAAAATAAAGAAATTAGATTTCAGGAGTGCTGAGTCTTTCCATATTTGAGGATGCTGCTAGCATTGCATGTTTTGACTATAGCTTTGAGATTTGTATCAGGACCTCTTAGAAAAGGATTTGAGTTTGGAGCTTCAGGTCTGGCAAAACCCACAAAGAACTCCGTACATACAGGTGAGCACTCCTTTGGTCTCTGCGAGATTTTTCATCACACAGCTTCACAGCCCAAGACTGTGGTGTTGATTTTGATTCTGTTCACGTAAACGCATTCAGACTAGAACATTCCAAATCACCAGCTTTCAACTGGAGCCAAATGGAAAATGCAACGTAAGAGTCTATGAAAGGCAGCTCAGTCTTTTTTGTACTCCAACTTACGCAAATGGTTTGATAAACTTCTTGTGAATTTTGAACTGATACTGAAGCACTGTACACTGAATTCACCCATTTTATGGTTTGTTTTGGAAGTTTTGCATTCCTCTCAGAAAAAGCTATCAGTAGTGTATAATACCACCATTTTCCCTTTAAAATATGTCTCTATAATGAAAGGACTTGGATCCTCCAATCAAAAGAGTTATGTTTATAGGCCTCTTTCTATAGACAGACTTCACCATGTGAGAGGATATGGATGTGGGATTGAACTCCTTTTCATTTTGTATAATAGTCAATAATGGCTAATCACATATTGCATTTTCACTTGGGGGAAATGATATCATTATATCTGTTTTTGATCCCCCATGATTCCTGAGACGCAGTAAATGGGTTTGGTTGGTTTGGAAGGCTTCCAAGCGAGTAGCTGCATTCTTGATGAAACTGATCTCTTTTTACATAATCTCATAAAAGACATCTTTCCTCATGTTAGTTGGTTAGCACTATGTAATATACAGTGTTTCATCATTAGCTAGCCTAAATGGACATTCATTGGATTAACATTATAATGTTTAAATTTCTCCTCCAAAGTAATACATTAGAGATTATTGCTGTAGTTTTTGCTCCAAGGCACTACTGCTTGTAATCAAAATCTCATTAAAAGGAATTCATATATTCTGTGGCCCAAAGGATCTCAATTTCATCCCTTCTCCTGTCCCTGTGCCTCCCATGCGCTGATTTATACGGGTGTTTTACCTAAGGAAAAACTGTCCAATTTGGCTCTTTTAAGAGCAAGTGTCAAAGGTACAAACAGAATTAGACACCCAGTTGTTTACATACACTGAGGAGCTTTGAAAAAGTTTTACTTCTCTCTCTTTGCCAATTTAAGTCATACATTTAAAGTAATGAGAACTTTTTTACATACACTGCTCTGATGTATGGTCAGATGAGAAAATCCTTTGACATTACAGTCTATTTGACTAGAAGGAAACATGACTTTAGATAGATATCTGGCCTTGTAACTACCTACCTTATCTTCTATTTTTGCCTCTCCTCTTTGCCTAAATTTCTTTCAAATAACTGGTTACTTTTAAACTGAACTCAGTGATTACTGGAACCAAATCCTATTGAAATGAGATGTGAAGTCTTCTGGATTTTATATGGAGTGGTATTTGCCTGTCACCAAGCAGAAAAAATAGAGGACGGTTTGCAGTAATCACAGGTTTATTAATCCATTCTTTTTTACTTGAAGATCAAGATTGTCAGGAGAACATCAGCATTGTTTATTTTTTTAGGAAAAATAGATAGCTTAATTTTTCTCCTCTCCATCAGAAACTGACATGCAGGAGACACTCATGAAAACCTTGGCTGGGCAGAGCCTCTGGTCTAGTTTGTGCTTTTTTCTGTATTTCAGATAAGTCTTTCTTCTGCGATCTGTAGCAGTACAAAGACACCAAAGTACTAGGTTCTTCAGGTAAAACTCTTCCACCTTTCTTTCTCTACATCACCAAGGTGTGATAGCTCTCCCAGGGCAGCCTGCATTATTTGTATTTTGGGAGCACTTTATGGAAGATTAAATGATGAGCTAGTTTCATTGAGGACATGATTTTTAGTGTCAGTCTAAACAGACAGAGGGTGCTAAAAGGTGTCATTGCCTTGGTATGATCCATGAGGAAGTGAAGTTCCTGTACCTCTTCACATTGGTAATGAAATCACGATGGAGTCCAAAGGAAAACAAAACTGAAGCTTGAGTCCAGAACTCAAGCTGTGTTCTTGACCCCTGTTTTAACCTTAACTGTCCTCTTTACTTGGGATAGCCTTTTAATATTTTAATCCACATCATTAATTCACAGCCCACCTTAGTGAAGTTGTTCCTTCTGCATCTGACAGATCTTGTGTCCAGAGAGCGTAGCTTCCTTCAGACAATCACAATGTACAGCCCAAAGTGAACATGACTAAAAAAAAAAAAAAATTCCAACTAGCTCTTTGCTTCAATTTTGAATTCTGTAAATTGTATATTAGTATCAAAACCCAGCAGATACAACATGCTGAGGTTCCTTAGGAACCCCTCCCAGGTCATTTTACAGATTGATTGCCTCAAATACAATTTTGACAGTAGATCTATTATACTTATTTCTTGGGCTCCCCATTTTTCTCCTCTCTGGCTTAAGAGTGGCAAGGTGGTGACGAAAGTTTGATAGAGCAGCATTTACAAAGAGTACAAATGGATAAGCCTTTGAACTGCTAGACTGGCACAAAAAATATTGACCTCAATTTTTGGTCAATTTGAAATCCTGAAATATTTTTAAGACGAACGTGATGCTTGAGAGCTGTTGGAGCATTTGAAAGGCTTTGCTGTTCTATGTACTTTGTGGCCCCTTTGAACTTCTTTGCTATATGCACGGAATGCAGGTGTGCTGTTTGCTTCCTGAACCCAAGCTGACAATTCGCATTGCCCAGTTTGTTTCCTTGGCTGGAAAAAGCTTCATAGATTTCCATCCCCACCTTTGAGCTGTGAATTTTCTTTGCACTTGCTAATGTAGTTTAATGACCTTCCCAAGTGCTAAAAGTAATTTGTCACTAATTGTTTTTTGAAATAGGTTTTCCAAGGTATCAGTTTAAACTCAGCGTGTTTACTGATGCTCACTCATCCATATAATTCACATCTTGCAACTAAAATCACTTTTTCTTTAATATAATGAGATTTTGGAAAGTCCTCTACAGGTTTCCCAAATGTTCAGAGAAAATACCAGAGAGGCACATTGGTATGTTAATAAACATTTTATTTACTTCACATTCAACACAAGGACTTGTAGCTGGAAGAGGATATAACCCACAGTTTAGGAAGAGCTGCTCAAAGGCAATCTTATTCATGGTCCTTCAGAGCAATGAGTTCTAAGTTTTTTAACCTCATGTAAAATCTTTGAGATTTCATTGCCTCTCACCTAGTTTAAACAAAGCTTTTTTACACAATATTTTAAGGCTGTAGAAAGTTCTGCAATGAAAGATGCTAGAGGTTTATCTAGCTGACTGTGTCTAGTAACAGATTTTCTATTGAACTTCATGTTCATCAACAGTAAAGTAATAACGGGCTCCTAGGGGACGGTCTTCCTTAAACTTAGGAGTAATTGCTGTGCTTGTGCCTTGCAGCACTGCAATTTATGACACCAGTGTGTACAGAACTAAAGCACACGTTAAATCTAAAGCAGATGATTAGTACCAACAATTTTAGTGAAATTACTCATGCTTAAACATAAGCATCTCAGCATTAGTAAGTTCCTTAAAGATATCTTACATCTCCAGTTAGATTTTTAAAAGAAGTCTGTCTTTGTGTAAGAAGATGATTAAGCTGTGGGTAGGTAGTAGGATACCTTTCTTTTAATGGCACTATTCAGATTTTTTGTCCTTAAAAGATTATTTGAGGTGAAATCTTTCCCCTCCCTTCCTTTGCAGTTAATTGGAGTTTTTCTCTGATATTACTGGGGACAAACTTTCACATACAGGGAATTTTCTTATATTTATGTATCCAGATGCTGTCATCACCATGATATATGGTTGCTGCTGCTTTTCTGTAATACTTATATCCACATACAAAGATCAAAAGGAAAAATATTTTCCATTAAATCCACTTACCCTTCTTCTGGGAAAGAAGTCAAATGTTCTCATTATGACTTCTTTTACTTCTTTTTTTTTTTTTTTTTAGTTTTTTAGGCACATATCAAATCGGCTTCATTTGATCTCGCCTACCTTTGTCCTAAAGCTATCACTTTTGTCTTCTTTTTCTGAAAACCTGGGTTTGTGGTTTTGGGAAAAAGAGATAAGCCTTTTTTCTTAAGTTTTCTTTCATTGCTGTGTGCTCCCTTTGGAAGGCTGTAGCTCGAGGACAGAAAGTTACATTGATGTGGGAAGAGGATGAAGCTAGATATAGGAATTCACATTTTATAAGCAAATTTTAATTTTGCTTCAATTTCAGTCACTGACAGAATTCACTTGCTAGATTCTATGCTCTGGACAATTATTTTGAAATTCAGAATCATTCCATAATCTCTCTCTCGTCTTGTTTTTCCTTATGAGTTTCATCTGAAATTGGTGATTATTGAGCATTAGTCAGGCTGCCTTCCCCTTAAATGCCTGCGATTCAGTATTTTAAATTTGGTTTCATGGTCCAGATGCTATTTAGAGCTATATTTATGCTCACAACTGGAATTGTAAACCCTCCTCTAGCCTCTGGCTAAGGGACACATGTGCTTAGGCAGATGTTTCATGACTACAGAAGAAACCATCTCTTAAATACATGACCTGCTTAGCAAATGGATCCTGTTTCCCCAAATGTCAGATGATAACACTGATAAGAAATCCTCTCTGAAACAGTCTGTTCTTTTCAGATCACAGACAGCGATCTGTTAACATGGGTTATGAATGCATGCTACTCAGGCTAGAGTTTTCAGAGAAGTCTCTGGCACTGGGCTTTCTTTAATCTCTTCTGAAAATACTTGCCCCTGTGCACTCAGTCTGTGTAGGTACTGTGCCATTCACATTCCACCCCGATAAGAATTATCCAGGTTAGGATCAGGTAACCTTTGTCTGCCAAGACCGTTCTGGAATACAGCCTTATCCCAACATTACAGTCTCCTTCAGGATACAGACAGAGTTTCTTATCATGTGCCCTAA
>NW_008824445.1:860076-877038 GCF_000699105.1 Pygoscelis adeliae
ATGATCTGCCTTCAGATGGGCTTATATTCCATGTCCTGTTTTGCTTTTCTTATACCTGTATGCCCCTGGTCTAAATATGAAGTACTGTGCTTAGAGTACCTGGGTGTTATTTCCTTAGTTGGAAAACACCATTGTCATTCTAGATTTTAAGCCAATCTTTGAATAAATCGTATCACCCCACAACGATTAAGGCACTCACTGAAGATAGAAACTCAGAAAATCAAGGTGCCTATTAATATTTCAGAGATGGAACATTGCATTGTTGTTCACTTTGATGCCCAGTACCATGATAGCAGATGCAGCCGCTTTAAGCTATTAGGCAAAATGCTTTCCATTCTTAATACCAGAGAAAAAAAAGTTCCGGTGAACTTAATGCCAATGCCTAAATAATTATTATGACATTGGGTTGAACCATACATACCATGATACATAATTTTTTTCCCGAGGAAACCATTCATCCCCCAACTCCTTAATATTCCAGCATTAAGCTTCTTGAGCAAAAATAAAGCCATGCAGCATTATTCCAACCTTTACAGTGGAGGTATAGTGCAGATATTAATTATTTGTGTAGCAAAGGGAAAGGAGATCATAAACAAGGAACAAGGTAGATAAAATGACCTAGGTTGCTCACAAGGTCAACAGCAGAACAAGGTAAATGTTATTTGTTCATTTCTCCCAGTAACTAAACCTCACTTTCTTTCATACAGTGTAAAGTTCAGGCCAAAACTAATACTACGAGACCTCCAGACTAATCTCACACCTAGAAATCCAAAACTACAGTGTGAAGAATTCAGTCTGGGAAATTGTACTACACTATCATCTGCTGTTCCCTTCTATATCCCCTGTATCACAAAGGTAAATGTGGGGAACCTATCCCAGTATGTACGATATGCCAGTTCATTTGATACATGTCTCGCCCTTATCCTCAATAGTTTCTTCGCAACTGAGCACAGGACCAGAAATATGATTAACTGTGAAATTTAATATATGTCAATTTATCTGCCATTTGCCGTTTGTAGCATATTGTGAATAAAAGTGTAGACTTTCTCATTTTTTCTTATCCTTCACTCATGTCAGAAATGCCAGATTCCCGAGCTGTACAGTCAGAGAGAAAATAACTGAAATGTCCTTTCCTGAATCAATCCTGTCTCTGCTGACACGGCAAGACATCACAAAACTCTGAAGATGAAAAATTGCTTACTGTACACGACAGCAAATTAATAACAATACAAACAGTGGAGCCAAATCCTACAGGTGTTACTCAAATGTGATGCCCATCAGCTCCAACGGAACCTATTCAGCTAATACCATAGGCTGTATTCTTCACATGCTACTGCCTATAATCATGCAGTATCCATAATGGATTTGCAATACTAGAACACAGTGAAACTCACCTTTGGGCACAGTGTTTGCACACATAAAACACAAACCAGTAAAGTCCAGTTTGGTACTTCAGAAGAAGGCTTATGTGGTACCTCATTACTGGGATTTCTAAATGTGTTTCAAGCTGGCCTAATTTGCCTCCCATTAAAGTCACTGGTAAAATTCATTAGTTCGGTTTGAGCAGACTCAAGTTGAAAGCAGTGCATTTCTGAAGGTCTCTTCCCAAGGCTACTAGTCACCACTGACAAAACCATGACGAGATAGAATTTTCTTTATATAGTCGTAGCATGCTGAGGCCCTAACCAAGATCAGAGTCTCACTGTCCAGGGGGAAAATAACAGACAATTGTATTCTCATGAGTTTTCTATCTGAACATACAAGGACAGGAGAAAAGGAATTATTATTAATATCTCAATTTTACAGATGGCAGCTGAGGGTAGCAACTTCTCTAAAGTACCCATTCCTGTACTTTAGAAACACAGCAGATTTCCCCTTCCAGGATTGTTCTCTCAAGATATCAGAGACACTTGTGAACAAAGGCTGTTATGGTACAAATATCTCAAGGCTCATTATTGCTTCCATTAAAGACAGTAGAATCCAGGGAGGGCAGGAGTTAGCCTGAAATACTAAAAATAACAGACGCTTGCAGAAAAGGGATACAAAAAATGAAGTGAGCAATAGCATAGCTGCAACTGCTAGCTCCCTCCAGCAACTTGCCAGCCATTCTTCATATCTTTTTAGTTCTTTGGTTTTCAATTCCTTTTGATTTCCCTGATACCATGAGCTAAGTAAGTTCGGTTAGTGAAGGACAATGCACAAGGAAAACTGTGTACCTAAAAATCGGTGATGAATTTAATCACTTGTTCTCTGCTTATTCAGCTAAAGAATAATCAAATCCAGAAGCACAGTTGAATTCATTCAGTAGATTTTGATTTATATTAATGAAAGAGAAAGGCTCTAAAGCTTCATTGCATTAGAATTACCTTAGCATGGGGTCAGCACTCTTGTTGGCCTATCGCATCTCTTCCCTACCTTCCCTCTACTTTTCTGTTTTAGATATTATTAAATGGCAACGTTCTCAAAAGAAGCTTATAGAGCTTATCGATAAAATGTTTCTCACCATTACAACTGCTGAAAAGTTGGCCAAATCAATTGTTTATGTTATCATGCAGAACATTTCACTTTTTATCTGTAGAATTTTGTGTGACTTTTCCAAAAAGCAAAAAAAGCTTTTTTGTCACTTATTAAACTATAGAGACTCTGTCTGGTAGCTTTCTACTGGGCCTCCCTCTCAAATCATTGTGAATTCTGCATGGAGAATGGCAGCAGGCCCAAATCTACATGAAGCTTCTGTTTAAATATGACATTCAAAGTGAGTCTGAAATGTGACAGGTATACAAAACAAGACCTCAGAGGTTTTGTCCAAGAATCTGAACTAAACATTTTTCTGAATTTGGAAAGGGTTTAGTAATTCAGTTTTGAAGCTCTGTTCAAAGGCCTCTAGAATTAGAAGCATTCCCTGAATCTCCCTGGGGAATTTGGAAATATCTGTTTCTGAAAATACCCTCTGCTAGCTTGGAGGGTTGTGAAGATCAACAGTTGAAATGGCTTGCCCATCTGTATAGAAAACTTCCCATGAGAAATCTTGCTGTAAGGGGCCAGCTACATGTGGGCAGCAGAGGCCTAAAACAAAATTTGGCCAGTTAAACTGGAACTTAAGTGCAACTCCTAATGGACATATACCTGGCTATAATTCTTAGCCTAACAGTGAATTTTAACCCAATCATAGGACTTTAAACAAAACAGCACAGCCAAATTTTTTTGCTAGTTTATGCAATCCTGATGTTTGCCTAGTCCTTAGGGAATGAAAGCTGACTCTTGGTCCCTGTTCCTGCTTACTTCCAAACTTCCCAGGAAGTTACTAGGAGAATTAAACTCATCACTGTCACCAACTCTAACAGGAAACAAATATGGCTTCCAAACAAGAAATGTTGCACCTTTTTGGATGTATTTCCTTTTCTTTCTCCATCCTTGACTTCCTACTAAGTTAAGTAGGCACCCATTTTGCCTATTCTTAAAGCTGGTTCTGTATTTATTTGTTTGCTTAGAAAGATACTGTTTTTCATGATGTTTGACTACAACAGAAATATATAGCATCAAAGACTGGAAAAATCCTTGGCAAAGGTAAGACATTTTCCTAACTTGCAACTGAATAAGAGTACGCTTTTAAAGTCCTGCATTTTTGGGCTAATTCTCACCAGGGATTAAAAGCCGCTCTAACCACTAGATAATACAAGCCTTGAGCAAAGGAGCACATACAGTTACTGACAGGTGTTTCCATATCCAGTTCAAACAGGAAAAAACAATCAGCATCTGAAAGCCCTTGCAGAATTCATCAAGGTCCCAGCAAGCATGCCATGCTCTCACAGGGGGCCTGGGAGCTAACTGACAGTGTCAACTTTGACTTCAGCCAAATCATCCCTCATTTACCTACTGGAAAAGAAAAAAATTTTGGGAAAAAAGCTATAAAGTGACTGATGATGTGCTTGTGATGCATTTATCAGGCAGGATGTTAAGCTACAATAGCAGAACATTTCTTGCATAAAACAGATTAAGAAATCAAAGTCGTACATCTTCCATACATTTTCAGATCTGCGACTGGAAGACACAGTGCATGCCTTTCTGTCACGGGATAAGGCTGACCTTGAACACAGGAGAAAAAGAAAAATGCCAGTGGTGTGCCAGAGATGATTAATGGGAAAGAAAAGAGAGGTCTTTCCAAATAGCGTTAGTGATCAGGTAGGAGAAAACTGTGAAAAAGGCTCGAAACACATCGGTGCCCAAGCCAAGAGAGCACACAACAGTTCCATCCCCTCTAAAGCTACCTGCTTCTTTCCTCTGCAATTCATCCATCACCCACCCAAAAGACCTCCACAGAGAATCTTTTCCAGGTTGTGATCTGATAAGCGTGGCCAAATAGGATAACAAAGGAAACCTCACCATACTCTCATTTCAGGTGGAGTACCTGCAGGGCGGAAAACAGACACAATTTTGCTTTTAAAACAAAAGAGATCAGAAAGAAGTGAGAAAATGTAATATGCAGTGTCTTATCTCTGTGCTGATAGGTGCTATTGGCTGCCACCTCGTAAGATGATCAAAGAGCTTATAAAACCCTTCACCATCAAAGGCTTTTTCCATGCCCAGGACAATGAGAAATCAAGTCACAGGTGGGTTGGTTCAAAACTACCTTTGTAGGTGCTGAATGGTAGAGCAGAACAAACTAGAAGAAGGAATGCTGATCATTGAAGCTAAGAGGTCCCAGAAGCACAGATGTCCTGAACTGCCATACTTGAGATTTCTCAGCAAGTACCCTGCCTTCTGAATGTGAATGAGATCACTCTCATTTTATTCCCAACTTGATACATGAGAAAATGACTGCAAAACAGAACAACGCAGCAACATGCAGCAGGGTAATTGCAGATTCCAGGTTTGCTCTTTTGCACCTACTGCATTTCTGCTTTTCTTTGCTTTCTTTTCATTGTTTTCATTTCAGTTTTGAACTTACTAAAAACAGCAACAGTTTGACTGTGAGGTCTGCCATGGAGTAACATTTCCATCGTGCTCTTTTACTTGTGCGGGGACTTGACTTGCTTCCTAGACCAGATTCTGCTCTCTGTTGTATAGGTGCTCAGATGTGGTAATTAATTTTCTCTGAAGTTACTGAAAATTCTTGACTAGCAAAGAACTCAGCCTTTGCTCAAGTTGTGCGATAAGCCTGGAAGTGGACATTCAGATTTTGGTTGACTTTGTCCTGTGATAAACGGTTTCTTTACAGAGGATCGCTGCTTGCTCCCTTCATTTAATCTTCCCTGAGGCAGTGGAGAGATATGCAGTAAATTTCTAGAGACTGTATTCTCCTGCACCTAGCACAATTAAAAGAATTTATCAGAAAGACTGCTTCAGAATTCTCTGCACCAGCCATAACTGTGTAGCTTGTAAGTTGTCTTGTTAAAGTATAACTACGGATGGACCAACAGAGACTGATTTCAGCTGAAGGTAGGATTCCGATCTTGCATTTCAGAATGGAATCAAATGAGACTTGAATTCAACAGTGCAGCTTTCATGGGTGACACTCATATCAGAGGGAGTTGTTCATCATCAGCGTGATCCACTGTCCTATCTTCTAGACTGGATGTCGCAAATTATTAACTCCAGAAAAGAAAGCCATACAAAGTCAGCAGATGTTGTCATGTTTCTGAGGCTAAAATAGGTCCCCATATGTTGCTTTTACATTCTGTTTCCTTTCCCATTCCACACTCCTGTACAACGTATAGTTGAAGACTGTATTCAATCTGTTTGGCTGACTTGCTTTCCACATTGGACCCAATACTCATTTACAGCCAAGTTTGCAGTTGTTCCCATCCAAACTGTAACCTTGAGACATCCTCCACTCTCACACTGAAATATCATGATTGTTCCAAAAGATCATGTCTTGCAATAATCAGACTATTTTTGGGGGGCATCTTTTTTTTGGCTTTCTTGGAAAGTGGCACCCTCAGGTCCCACACATAGGTGGAATGTTTCCAGTCAATGGTCTTATCTGTACAACAAAACTTCCTCCTGCCTCAAGCTCCTTTCCTTGCTAACACAGAAATGTTGAAGTTTGCTGTAAATATCTGCAAAAGCCAATATGCGAGTAATAAGAGAACTGAAACAAATATTTCTGTCTGTGTTAAGGATCATTAATTCCCCCTGCAGCTCCCTGAACCATTGACAACCATTAGACTTGTTCCTCCATGCATTGTTTTTGCCAGTGTGTATTTTTAATCCTGTTCTTCTTCCTCCTAGATGGATTTCAAACCATCCCATGCAACACAGAAGAGTAAATTGAAATTAGCATTACCTAAACCCGTAATTAAAGTAGTATTACTTTTTCTTCGCTGAAAAATTAAAGGGAAAAATCCCACACTTGACAAAGGAAAATGCATTGTCACATTTTTAAGTCAAAGTTAATTATGAATTATGGAACATTTGCAAGAAAGCAATACAAAAGTACCCACCGGGCCTGTATCCAAAGTAAAAATGAATTTATGACAAAGTTGATATTGACCCATCATTTGTAAAGTCCGTTAAATTCATCTTAGACTGGGCTTCTAGCGGAAGATGATTTATTAAACAAAGTAATATAAAATGTAATGGAATAGATTAAGTCTCTTTTTGAAATATTGTTATCCATTAGATCTGGTAAATTTAAGTCTGTTTAAACATGAAATACCACTTTAGCAGATACTCCAGCTCCTACCTAAATGTGGGGTTGTTAATGCTTTATTCTCCTATGCTGAAAAATCTTTGTCAGGAGAATAGATGGTGGTAATGATTTTATTTATTTTGGGGCTTTAAATTAATCATCTTTAGGATATCTCAACAATTGCAAATCTTTTCTGCCTGCACAAAGAATACAGATTTTATCTAATTTAGATGCAGAAGGGTTCCACCCTGGTTATCAGGGCAGCTGAACAATGGTGTTACTCAGAGTTAAGCAGTCTTCCTAAGAGCCTTGCATGTTCACCAGGGGTTTATCCACACTGTAGTGGAAACGGTAGCTGCAGCACAGGAGATGCTTAATTTGGCATCAAGAGAAAGCAATGGCAGTGAAGACGCATCAGCAAAAACTTCACCGTGGGTAAGCAGCTGAAACATATTCACTGGCAGGCAAGTACTTGCAGCTGTCCCTTGCAGTATGTCTGCATTGTGCAACAGGGCATGATGCAGCCCTCTCTAGGCTGGTGATAATCCAAGCCAGGAAGACCATGTGCTGAAGAGCAACACGGTGGTTGTCAGGTGTGTGACAGGCTTTTGTGCATGTGAGGTTGTCGTGCCTGTGCAGTGCTGGCACTGGGCTGCCAAATTAGCGTAAATGGAGCTAAACTGCTTCCAGATCTGAGTTGATGTGTGGTTACCTCTGCTGAAGGGTTTATGGGCTCCCCACCACGTAATATATTTTCCTGATAACTTTGTGTCTCCACGATGTCTCCCTAAGGCTGCCAAGTGTTCTAGTGCATTTTACTTCTGGATAAATCAAGCCACAATGCAATTAGGAGTAGATGTAACTTTTTTTGCCCATGATGTGTAGACCTTGGCTCTGGGTACATCCTCGAGGGAAAGGAGGCTGGAGGCAGCCCATGGTCCCACTCATGAGATAAATGTTTGGGAAAACTAGTGATGTCTGTTAACCCTAACGGAAGACAGACATTCAGGGACAGAGCCACGTTAGAGCCTAGGAATGAATTGAAGTATGTGAGTAGCCTCAGCGAAATCAGAGTATCCTTCATAGCACTCAGGTAATCTATTGCTGCCAAATATAAAGATGTTCTTCACTGCTGAGTTGTGCATGTGTGCTTTGTGGTGTAAGGTCCCACGCATTTCCTGCACACCCTTGGCTGGATCTCTGGGTACTAATCTGTTGCTACAAACACTAGGATTCATTTCTTGAAATAACTCTCTGGCTTACTGTCTTGAATGGTTTATAACCTTGCTACTCTCTGTGTTCCAACAACATTAATTCTGTTGTAATGACTCCTGTAAAGATATCATTTGAATAGTAATGTTTTATCAGTTTTACTTTTGCCTATTTTCCAGAATAATCCATTCTCTTATCTTACTTTTACTTTTCAGCCTTCGAACATTTCTGAGCTTTAGTGTTTGTGCATAATGCAAAATCTTATTGCCACAGGAAAAGCAGTTTCTCTTTTTTTTTATTTTATTCATAATTAAAATGCTCATGTAAGTGACAGTTTTCAAATCTGACATGACATTTTTATAATCTAGTTAATATCTCGAAAGGTTTTTCTGCACTGCAGCTTGGGAATTATGCAAATTAAGAAGAAAAAAAGCATTGCCTCAATGTTGTTTAATCATAAAGCTATGACTGAAGAATTATTATTGTTTTTATTATGGAAAACTACATTACAGGTTTTTTGCCAAAAGCAGGTGATAGCTCAGTACATTCTGCACTGTAAGAATTCTCCCTTTCCTACAGTTTGATTTTGCAGACCGAAAGATACAATAACAGATTCACTGCCACTGCAAATATACCTGGCCTTAGTCCAAAGCTAGTGTGGAAGTTAATAGAAAGATTCAGTAATGGCCTTGGGATCAGGCCCTTTATAAATATAATTGACTATCATACTTTCCTCCCATTTTTTCCATGCCACTTGATGTTTTACACTGCAAGATCTTATACATACAGACATGTTTGCACACCATGTGTTCAGCCTTGGCTGGAGGAGCTAGATGCTACTGTAGACTAGGTACTAAATGGGCAGTTGTTTCTTTATAATGACTCTAAATTTTTAATTTTGTGTCTCTACAGTTAATTACTGAATTCTTATCCCTATGTTGGCTTGGGATTAGTGGGCTCCCTCAGTGCAAGGGCAGCTATGAAATGCATCACAGAGGTAATCCATACATCTCATTTATCCCTTAGCGGAGATTCACTTTGGTGGAGGCAGGCACAGGCAGTTCAGAATCTCCACAGAGCTCTCCTTGCAATAAAATAATACGGTTTGGTGGCGTGAAGGGCTGGTAACTCAAAGATCCATGCTTCTCTGTCACACTACTGTATCAAGGGAGGAGGGAAGTACTGACGTTTGGCCTTATTTTCTAAGGTAGAGGAGGGGCAGAAGAGGAGAGACTGACCTATATTTGGAAGTCCCAGGACTGCCAGTGGAAAAGGATAAGACAAAGATTGAGGATAGGGCATGGCCCAAAGGTGCACAATATTTGGAAGAAGGGATTATGCATTCCTTATGCATTCACTACAGCCAGCTCCACTAGAGCTTTTCTATGAGTGAAAGTATATGAGTGCCTAAGCTGAGAAGCATGCCTAGAGCCAAACTCCTGCAGCCAAATGATTTAGAGTATATTTACTTTTCCTGGCCATCCATCCAGCAGTCACCTTTAAGCTGCCATCATTACTGTGTCACTGAAGAGTCTATTATTGCTCCAATCTCTTACGCATTTTCACTCTGCTCTTGCTAATAATTGAGGGCCAGGCAGGATTCATTACACCAAGGCTTAGTCCCAGAGTTCCTACAATGTCTGCCACTACCAGGTGTCTTTGGCCTTGTAAATGGTTTCCTTGCACAGGCCCAGGTGGCCCAAAATGTATGCAGTTCAGTTACCTGGTGCCTGTATTTGCTTAGTGTCTTATGTGACATGCAGCCCATGGATTGTCCCAGAGTTCCTACAATGTCTGCCACTACCAGGTGTCTTTGGCCTTGTAAATGGTTTCCTTGCACAGGCCCAGGTGGCCCAAAATGTATGCAGTTCAGTTACCTGGTGCCTGTATTTGCTTAGTGTCTTATGTGACATGCAGAACCGGACAATTTATCCCACCAGGAATCCCTCCTAGACCTGTGCAGAAGAGCTCCTGCCACTGCAAGCCTTAGGGCAGCCGTATAAAACTGGCTTATTCCTCTGGGATAGAGTATATGGGATTTTGTTTTGAGGACTTATGTTGCCAGCTGATCAGTTATGTCTTCAGATGTAAAAGCTGACCCAAGGCTCGCTCTTTCCTGTCATTTCCCTTCATCAGAAATGAATCATTGAGAGTGAAAGATCAAAATTGAAATCAGTGCAAGGGAGCAACGTTTGAGTGTGTGTACATGTGCTTCTAGATGTAAAGGACTGCAGCTGAGTGCTATGAATTTTAAAGAGATGGCACCCAGAAATGGAGCTGCTCATTCAAACCCCACAATGACGGAGCTAAGGATTGTCCATGGGGAATGACTGACCACTGGGCTGAGCCAGGACTCTGGCTGACAACTCCTGCTTAATCTAAATAAGTTGCCTACCTTCATTTGGTCTTGCCCTGTAAAATATACTTGCATAACTCAGGCTAGACTACCTCAAAATCAAAGGGAAGGCTGTACGAGTAATTTCTCTACAGCGCTGGGTTCTGTCTCATGGCTTCACCAGTGAGGACAGCAGTTCTCTTTCCTTCAAAAGCATCTGTGTTTGCTTGTTGCAATATTGAGCTTCTGCTGCCTTGTGAGGACTGTGTGCACAGTGCTCAGAGTAAAGCATGTTTATAATGTATATTTGGGTAACCTTTCTCCAACTGTACAATATCTGAGCTATAAACCTTCCCCATTTCTTATACATTTGCAAATTGTGCCAGGCTCAAGGAGAACTATAACTATTACAGCTACACTAATGGAAAGGTCAATTTTGCATGTGTGCTATACAGAGTACAACATATATGTGTTCATACTACTGTAAACTGGAATGACCCTTAAATGTAAAATTTTAAATGCCATATATTCACTAACTTTATAATAGTTTACAAGTATCTGATGGCAGAAATTCATTTACATACCAGAATAATTCTTATATAACTGAGAAATGCCTTTAGCATAATTTATGAAGGTTGCTTAGCTGATATTTACAGCAGCTGCAGTAAATCCAAGACGCAGCTTCAAACACAACTCACAGTATCTCCCTCAGATGTAACCTAATACTGTCAGGAAGCGTCAGCTTTAAACAAATAACTCAACACAACACTGTACTAAATAAAGATTATGACAATCTAATGCTGATCGTCAAACTTGAGATGTTCAGGCACAAATGAATTGATTTTTTTTCTTTTTAAAAAGAAGGTCAGCCAGAAAAACAGTATTTTAGAGGTCAATCAGTTCACAGCCCTCAAACGTATTTTGCTATATCTTAAAATTTCACTACAAAAAGAACATTATGACCATTTGTCTTGTTCTGCCAAGAGGGGAACAGGAAAGATGACATAGCGTCTAAGTTTTAGGGAAATAAATACCAGTAATTTCACTGTTTGTAGAAAATAATCAAAAAAAATTGCAAAGTAACACTGGGTTAGTTTAATGATAAAGCCCACAGTCACTGCATTGTCTTTTACTGTATTTGTTCCATCCTTACAAAGGGTGGAACAAGATCACGTATCTTGTTTTTTCTGTATACCCATCTTCTATGCTTTATTTTCACATACTATTAGCGTTATAGTGATAACCACAATCCTAAAGAATCTTAATCCCCCCTCACTCCACAATTTATTTCTCAATGATCAAAAAGGGTTAAGGCAAAACCAGGCAGAGAAGAGAAGTGATAAGACCCATGTCACACAGTGGCTTGGTACCAGAATCAGGAAATAGAACCCAGATCTCCTGAGTCACATGCTAGAGCCTTATCTCTTAGATAACGCTGTCATCAGAAATATATACCAGTTGTAGGTTAACTGGTTGATGAGCATATACTGGTTTGCAGAAGGGACAAGTGACAGGCCTAAGTTTTCTCATCTTGTCATGATTGCTCCTTGTCAAGAGGAGAGATGTAAGGGAGATGTGTTGCCTTTGGAGATCTACTTTTTAGAAGAAGGGAAAGGGGTCACCAGTCCCCCGAGGAATGTGGATTTGGAAAAGAAAGAGAAAATCCCTAATAAGAGGATCTGAAAAATATTTTCTTTTTGGGGAAAAAAAAAAAAAACCACCAACCTGCCAGAATTCAATACTTTAACACAATTCAAAATTTAGATCATTAGTAAATATAGCATTGCTTTTTGAAGGCTGAAAATGTAGGTCTCCTTCTTTCTCCCGCTCCCTCCTCTTTTTTTTTTTTTTGCTTACTCAATTTTGCCACTGTAAAGACTTGGGGGAGGCCCTTTTGCCATTTTAAATGCATTTACCTGGAAGGTCAAAATGTACTTTGTAGCTTTCCACAAAGGCAGTTCCAGAAGCAGTAAAAGGGAAGGCAACAGGCGCACTACACTGTTCAACTGCAATAGTTTTAGTTTGGCAATCCCTGGTAAACCAGTAAGTGAATACACTGAAAGACATTTCAAGCATCAGATGATTTCACACAAGAAAGAATAACTTACGGAGCTAATAATCCTGACTTTTCACTTTTTCCCTCCAGGCAGGATCCTATACTTAATTTAGTATTTCAGGCTTTATTTTACTGCTACAAACAATTTGCATAGTCATTGCATGTCCACAGTTATTTCACTTGTCCACATCCTTCTGACATGCAACAGGCTGTCACATCGCGTTTAAAAAGATTCAAGCTGTAAGAGGTTCCCTTGCTTATGATTCAGTACACGGCCCTGTATACCCACTTCAGACCCAGAAGCCATGTGGTATCAGTTTAAAAGTATCATTTGGTTTTCTACCTATTTTCTTTCCTGGTTTGGGTTGAAATTCAAAAGCAAGTAAGATAGGAGAGGGGTGTGTGTGCGTGGAGGGGCCTTCTAGGATGTTTTACAGGAATAACAACTGGAGTTTTTGTTTAGAAACATGCCCAGATACACACTTACTCACCCACCTTTGCTGAAAGATCAATCTGCAATGAAGTGAATAGAGAAAATGCCTCACTGGTATCCCTGGCTTCCCAGGTACCATGCTACCAGACCAAGAGCCTCAGGAGGTCAGTCCTAAAATTTAATTTTGTGTGCTCTGATTACTTTATTGGAGACAAAGCCTTCACCAAGATATACATCAGGATCTCTGAGGTGAAACTTATATAAAACACAAAATATGAGAGGTTTTCTCATGCAGGACAGGTGTTCTCCTTTACCTGTTCCTCTAGGAATAGGGCCATTTTATAAATAGTTTCCATTTCAGCAATTAAGCAAGAGGTCTTACCAGCAAGCTAATGTTTCAGCAGCTTGTATGATTGCCTTAATAGAGTTCAAACACTCTCTATCCCACTGCTTTGATCAGCCAATCTGGAATTGTATCCCTGTTTCTTAATGCTAAGTGTAAATTTAGTTTTCAAGTTTGTCCCATCTTCACTTTTATATCAGATTGCTTCCCTTTTGTCCCTGCTGTACTAAGGTTGTGATAATGACTCATGATTAACCACACCTTTATATATGACTTAAAATGCTTGCCTCAGGAAGATGGTATTTTAGAGAATAATAATAATAATAATAATAAAAAATTGCCAAGTATGAGACATTATGAGACATGGAACAGTTTAGGTAGGTAATTAGCGTCTTACCTTATGTCATGACAAGGTTTGAATCAGAGGTAACTTGTCATGCTACAGCAAAAAAAAATATTCAAGCATAACTTTAGATGTCCACGGGGGAGAAACAGATTATAGCCCATCCTGTTGTTTATTTTTTATTTTCCTGGCTCTGCAGAAAAGAAAATATGATATTACAGCTGACTAGAATTTCTGATGGAATGCAATGGGTTGTAACAAGTTTATCAATTGAGCTAGTATCTTCCACCACTGGAAAAAATAAAAGGCCTGCTTGTGCAAGAGCTATCATTTCAGTAATCTGTGTCATTACATTTCCGTCTTCAGGGAGTTGAGCATGTATGCAGCGTCTAGGTTCAAATGGCTATGTAATGGTTGATTGCCTCCCATTCCCCAGGCAAGTTGGTGTTCTGCTGCTGATGTTACTAGCTAAATAATTGGGAAGTGGTCTTGTGCAGAGAGTGTAAACCTAATGCTTAGTGAGATTAGTGAAATAATTAATTGTATCTATTCAGGACATAACTGGCTGGTGTAGAAGGGAAATTGCTTTCCCTTCAGAGCAGGGAGAGCATACCATTGAGAAACACTAACTTCACCATAGACTAGGCAAGGATAGTTTTTCCTATTGCATGTCAAAGGTGAATCAAGACACTTGTAGGAGAAGTAAAAACAAAAGGAGAGTATTGAAAGATGTGACCGGCACTTGAAGTCAAGAGCTGTCCGGTGCCTCAGTCTGCCAACACTGGCAACAGTCATCGTACCTTTACCAACAGCATGTTGGCCATTGACTATGTCTACACACAACAGAGCAATGCTGTGCAGGTTGCAATGGGTTTGGAGCAGAATAACTGCATTTCTGAAGTATTGCTGCTTCTCTGAACAAGGTCTGGTATGTATGCAGAAGATGGTCCTGACAGTGTAAACATGATCATTGCAAGATGGAATAGGAATCAACATGAAGCGTCATTAGTATCTGGGGAATCACATGGGGGCTGTGTGTTTCCAAAGGCATCCAACTACTACCCCTTCACTGCCCCTTGGGGCACCAGAATGGCTGATGTAACCAAGGCTACTGCAGCCAAAAAACAGCAGGGAGAACTAAAAGTTTGAGAGTTTTATATTTTTATATTAATGCTAATATTTTTAAATGATCATGCTATAATTGTTCAGAAAACTGTTACTTAAATGTAAATTCCATAAGCAAAAGAAGATAAAACAGGCATTCAAGGCACATTTGGTTTGCATTGAATTAAAAAAGGAAATGATCCGTTCAGTCGAACCAGTTTTTTAGCCTGTAAAAATGCTGTAGATTCTTGTACCTGACATGTAATACTCTTTTGTGATTAGATTATTAGTTTAATGAATAATGAAATGATCTCACTGTTTCTTTCTGATTTTACTGCATAGATTAAAAAAACAAAACAAGCAGGAAAAGGGTCATACATGAGTAGCTGGGTTTCACTTACAAATCTTACCCAAACCACATTTTAATGGTGAACTGCAACAACAGCCATTCCCCAAGAGCCAAAAAAATAAAAAAAAGTGTTTTCAGTACATAAAACCAGATAAGAAAAAAACGTGTTCTGGACTGTAAGACATCTACTCTGTTGCTGTAGGGTGGAGTGAGGAACAGGGTGAAAAGAAATAGTCAGAGGTGTATGTGACCATGGAAAGTCAACAATCAAAGGACAGAAAAAAAAATTGGAGGTTGCCTGCTCAGATCCCATTCCCAAGACTGTCAACAAAGTTCTGTTTCCTGTGATTTCCCGAATAGTTCCTAAAGAAGGTGTCTTAATGAGCATGAAGATGCGACTCTTCTCAGCTTTATGAATGATGCCTGCAGTGCATACACGTACACCTGCATACTTATGTATATGAACGTGTTCATGGCCCCAGTAGCAATGTCCAGAGAGTTTTTAAGAAGTGTTCAAAATCTAGATCACTGTATGCTTTTAAAATATTTTATTTGGGCTACTAAATTGGCAGAACTCTGGTCTTGACCTTGTACACGTCTATGGGTTATTCACTATACATGTTTTCCACTGTACTTGGACTTGTACCATATAGTGTCAGCATGTACCTTTTACAACCTCTGAAAATAAGTCTAAACCACTGACTGTGTCTCAGGGAGATCTACCATTTTTTTTCAAAAGAATACTTGTTAGTTTTATAACTGAAATCTGATGTCGTCTTTTTTAATAAAAGAAGAAAAAGGAAATGTTGCAGAGGTCTCAGTCCTCCTTAACTGGCATGAACATTGTCAGAGAAAGAAAGAAGGAAAGTGCGAAACTTCTAAACTACAGTGCTCTGGAAATAAAAAGGCTAGACTTGTAACTATTTATAATTATTTAATTGGGACTCTTCAGTTAATGCTGCATTAACACTTTGCATAATCTAATCTCTGCCTTACAGAGGTGCTATTTTAAGCTTTAAAATTTCATGTTGCAATTTTCAGGATAAAGAATTTTGATTGTAATGATAGATCAGAGACTGTTTGAGGAAAGTGACACGAGGCAAGAATGCAAAGCTGTGATTTTCCTCCCCGGCCACAGCTTTCCTCTTGCACTATGATCCATAGAATAAGCAGCAAAGAGTGAACCTGCAATTAGGTTAATCCTACAATTGATTCCAAAACGTTCAATGATTAAAAACAACTGTACAGAACCAACATTTAGAAAAAGAACCAAACACTATTTATGCACCAGTAGCTTTGTTAAAAACAGGAAAAAATCCCTCAAGCCAGAGGAACAAGCCCAAGGTTTAATTTATATAAATTGCAGCCACCTGCTCACTCAATTGCCAAAAGAAAGCTTTTTCTGCATGCTATAAATCAATTTCTCTAGCTAAAAGAATCTCTGGGATTCTCACTCATTTAATCTTCCATCTAAGGTTGCCAACCTTTCCCCTTAAATCGTATGTATTATTAGAAAATTAGTAAGTGATTACCTTCAACCAACCAACCATTACCTGTCTCTGGACAACCAGATGCATACATACATTAAATGCAACAATACATGAAAAGAAAATGTATAAAGGCAGGGAATTCTGCTGCACTAATAAAATATTGATTGTTAATGTAGGGCACTGTACTAATGCCTGTGGAATGAAATTCTGACATACAGTCTGAGGAGCTGCTGGTACATGCAGCCTTTTATGATATCTCATTTGGCACTAAAACATTTCCACAAGGTGGGTCTCCAGTTGATTGTCACTAGCAGAAAAGCCATGAGTGTCACTTAAGAGATACAGAAATTAGTGGAATGAATATAAAGAATAGATTAATGTTACTAGTTCATAAAACCACTTAAATGAGGGGTTACTTTGCTATGCTGTATAGGAATAGACTTCTCCATTGGGAGCTAATTTCCAAAACCTAGTCACAAGTGACTCACATAATCCAAAGTGCTGCCCAAAGAACAAGATGAATACTTTTATCTTCCAACAGGTCATCGATTGCCTCAAGCAAACAAGTTTATTTTTGGTCTTGAACTGTTTGCAGGTCACTAGAACATTCGGTTCTTAATTACTGGGCCAAATTCATCCCCTGTGTAATTCCACAGATGTGTAGGG
>NW_008824445.1:877076-947509 GCF_000699105.1 Pygoscelis adeliae
TAAGTCCCTTAAAAATATTTCTTCAAAAATACTTTGAAAATGCTTTCTTGGAGGGACCACCCAAAGGATATATTTAGGAACTGAAGGATGCTGGACTAGCAATGACAAATTTGGACATTTTTCTGTAATTTCCAATCCTAGTTCATTGTAAGGGAAGAGTGAGGAATGGAAAGGATTGTGTTTACAAGCCACTGTTATTTTATGTCAATGGATATTCTCCATGGCTGTTGCTCATGAAAATGCTTTCTTGGAGGGACCACCCAAAGGATATATTTAGGAACTGAAGGATGCTGGACTAGCAATGACAAATTTGGACATTTTTCTGTAATTTCCAATCCTAGTTCATTGTAAGGGAAGAGTGAGGAATGGAAAGGATTGTGTTTACAAGCCACTGTTATTTTATGTCAATGGATATTCTCCATGGCTGTTGCTCATGACTCAGATTTCTTTACTATTTAGATTCTTTATTCCTTAAGAGTACTCAGTAGGTAAATCATTGCCAAGAGCTTTTACAATTTAAAACATGCTTGTGGCAGAATTGCCAGAAAAAACATGATTATTTCCCTCTGAGCTCTAACATGCGTTATCAGTATTGGAATAGTTAAAGAAAGGACAAAAGAAAACAACATGTCCTTCTCTGAATTTGATACACTGCAATATGCTATGCATGCCTGCTACATATACATACCAGTATATAAACAAACTTTAAAATACCTAGAAGTAACCCCCAAGCCTAGATGCACAGAAATCTTTGCATTCATTAAGCAATAACTGTACCCTGACTGAAAGTAACTACCAGATTCTCTCCTTCAGTATGGCTCTGCCCATCGTATAATGTTACAACCCACATCAGGATAAATAAGCTCTGGGATTTCAGTTATCAGAGATATTTAAGAACTGTCAGGAATGGTTTGGGCAGAGCTGATCCTTCCTCAGGGTGGGATAGAGGCCTAGATGATGTCTTGAGCTCCTTTTTAGATGTATTTTCTATGATTGCCTACAATTCCATGAGACATTGCCCCTGAGGAACAGACCTTAGATTGACATGCTCTATCTTTACTAGATGAAGTGGGGAATAAAAATCTCTCAACTGAGAATACCTACCTCAGTACTGCTACGCCAGTGACACTCCACATCAGCATGTGCAGAGGCTCTAGCTGCTATCATCAAAGCTCAAACAGGAGCCATTCAGAGCTGCTCCATGGCTGCCCTAGTAGTGTGGGTTGGTAGAGGTCACCCCAGCACTCCTTTCCAATTTCACATAGAGAGCTTGTTTACATTCCTCCTTTGCAGAGGGAGAGAAAGATACATGCTCTAGAAGCTATGAACAAAGAGAAAAACAATGCCATGTAATCAGTACTGCTGCTGCCCTCCTTCATTTGGGACTATCACATAACTCATTTCTGCCCAGGTGCTGGTTGCAGAGTTGGTTTATTTTACCTCATGGTTTCCAAACTTTCATCTTCATATTTTTCTCCATTTGAAAAAAAAAAAAATTGCAAAGAACACTTCTGTGCAAGAAGCAAACTACTGTTAAACATCTGTGACTGAGGTCACTACTATCTTCTTGTCTGACCTCTCCCTTTTATTGGAAACTTGTTTCTTGCAGCCCAGCTAGACCTTTTCTTCTGAAATAAAATTAAAAAAAGTCCTCTGTCACACTTTCTGGAAATGAATCTTCCTGTAAGTGGCATTCATTTTCCTCCCTTGAAATGGCTGGTGCATGATCACAGTGTAGGACAGGGATGGGACGGGTTCAAAAAATACTTTCAACAATGCATCAATGCCATCTACTTCCTACCTGGAAGCCTCTGCAAAGCAGCAGTTGGATTTAATCAGGTTTCTAGCAGACATGCACTTGACCACAAAAAATCAGGTCCAGACAGCACTCAGCGAAGGAGCCAAGATCTCAGCAAGCATAAAAGCTGAACTTACTTTTGTGACTGCAGGGATGCTAGTGCCTAAAGACCAACCACTGGAATGTTGACAACACAGGGATGTTTACCCTGGTGCAGTCTATACTGTGCCCAGCTGGGGAGCTCAGCTTCAGCACGAAACGGGCTGGAACTGGGGCTTCGCACAAGTTTTAGTACCCTCCTAGAGAAACTATACACCCAGCACATTTCATCCCTGGATGGACAGCATACTTCCATGTATATCAGTGGTTAAACAGAATGAGGAGCAACTGTTATATCCCATGTGATGTTACGTGTTGCCAGACCTTGTTGCTGAACTATACGTGAAGGATCTGTTGCTCTTTATTAATAGATACAATGCAGAGCTAATTCAGTCAAAGCTGGGACTGATTTGGGAGTTAAAATAAGGAGATGGAATTGCAAGTATAACTGCAAGCCTCGTAGGAAACTCAGAATCAGGATCTTCATACTAGTGATTAATCTCTGGAATCATATAGAAATGCAGATAATCTAAGAAAATAGTGCTGTGAGCTTCTGGCAAGAATCAGAACTATTGATTTTGCTGGTGTGCAGAAAATATAAAAATACCAGTGGCTTAACTCAAAGTATTTTTTCCCTTCGTTGCAGAAAACTTTTGCAGGTGGGGGAACATGCGGGAGATGAGAGTTGCTACCTGCTATTAAGTCAGCCCATTTGACACTGACTTGAAATTCTGCTATTTGGTCAATGATAAGTGATCAATTCCACTTTTAACAGTCTTTTTAAAAAATGTCTCTTGAAGGTAGTGCCTCTAAACTTTCATTTGCATTTTAATTAAACCTGATTACTAAAAATTAAAAAGCTATTTGCTAAGATTATAATAATTTAAAAAAGAAAAAAAAAGATGTATCAAAACAACATCAAATTAAATACTTTTTGTAATGATTTACCAGTGAATGAGTACCTGAGGTCACATTCCTCCCTGCGGCAGATGGGGTTCACTCCTTCTGTCCTGTGGAATTCACTGTGATTCTGCCCACGCATCATCCTAGGTGGTCTCATGAAAACATTGTAAAATGCATTTTAGCATCTGATAAGTGGCATTTTACATTGACTTGTATATACTTCAATATTCTCATTTATATTGCATATTTGTTGTTTGTGGGTGATTAATCTGATTTATGAACTGGTGTTAATGTACATTATTTACTTGTATAAACTCAGATTTTGTGCTGCATTGTCTAACAGTAATTAGGTATGGGAACCCTCCTGGCTCTGCCTAAGAAACAACTAAGGAGTCTAAGGAGTCTAAGTTAAGAACTTGGAGGAGAGGGAATTTCTATTGTAATCAATGCTGCATACACTGAAATTAGCAGTGGCCTTGCTAAAGGCTTGTTTAGTGGTAGGATTTATGATGATGCCTGGATGTACCTTTGAATCAAAATAAGACCGTTAGCTTAAAGCTAAAAACATTTATTTTTGGAAGAAAATGATCACCATTTAGAATTACGAGCTGACACGTCCCTCATGTTACTCTTCCTCCAAATGTTTTTACAAACACTTTTGTGACAATTTCTCCCCTTTTTTTCAATTTTCACAGTGTTGGGATTAAATCTTACCAAGAATTTTACTGAGCTGTTTCTGATTTCTCAACCAGTCCTCTATGGTGTAATTCCCCTTTTATATAAAATTTTCAGTGTTTCCAGCTCCTACAAAAATAGACAGAAATTTTGAGGGCTATACTGTAGATATGAAAGTCAAATCCCCTTCAGCACAAGCCTGTGTAACTTGGATACTGCAGTTCCACCCCAGTGAACTTCTCATTTGCAGCCCATGCCATGACTTTAGATGATTTTTTTAAGAGCAAAATGACAAATAATTGCAGGTAATGCTATGCAACTTACCATCAAATCAATACAGCAGAATGAAGAAGGAATGCTAAAAGCAAGAGTGTTTCCCTGTTCATGCTGCGATCTAGCACACATCAGATACGTGTATGTGTTTAAAGAATGAAAAACATTTGACTGGATTATAAGGTATTTGCCTTCTGTCATAAAGATGTTATGCAGAAAGACTGAAAAAGCAGCTACAGCTCCATCAGGAGGCATTATATTCTCATGTTGCATCCCTATTCTCTCAGGGCTTTCATACTTGGCTGTTGAATTGGAAAAGACTTGACCGTAATCTCATATAAGTATAAATACCAGATGATAGTAAGAAAAAGGACGGATAGTAAAATACAGAAAACCATGATGAGAATCATACAGCTGTTAGAAAGGAAAGGGTAAATCCCAGCTAGTGTAGAAATGAATGTGTTCAATTTCTCTGAGGATTTGCTTTAATTATCTTCTTAATGGCTAAGCCTCCATTTGGTTTTCAGTGACTTTTGAACCTAGAGCACCCAAATATTATAGTCAAATATTTATTACTGAAGAGACTAATTCCACTGCCAGCTAGAGCAGAACCTAATCTTTTTGTCAGCCAACAGCAGGGAATAATGTCCCACACCCCAAAAAAAAAGTTCCACTGGAAAGGTCAGGACTGGTTGTGAATATGTCCTGACAGAGGACTGACAAAGCATGCCAAAAGGACCGTGCTAATGCAGGAAAACCACGTTCCTGGGGTTAGCACTGATACTGGAGCTCTGTTCCAGAGACAGTTTTATTACAGTGGTGAGCAGAGCTTCAGTACTTCTACATCCACACATATAATCTGTTGAACTCAGTGACAGAATTAGGCTTAATTAGATTGTATTTGGAAATCTCAGTTTTTGCGGATAGAAGGTGTTGGAGGAAAACAAATGACTAATTTCTAATTCACACTATTATGCCTTTCAGTTATAGCACATATGCTACGTAAGAACAGAGTGCAGAGAGATTTCAGCAACACTCAGCTGCAATAGCATATGCTAGTGAATATCTGCTTTATTCCATTTCTTTTTTCAAATTTGTCTTGCAGCTTTGAGTCAACTTCATGAGCATGAGTCTGATCCCACTGGCAGTTTTATAGTCAGGAATAGCATCATAGAAGCCAGCAAAAGTACATCAGTGTAAAATTAGGATTTCTTAGATCCAGCATCAGATCTGCTATTTGTTGCATTCAAGTATGAACATTCAGAGGGGAAAAAGGCATACTGACCAGTCGTAAACTTCTTATTTGAAGGTAAAGGTTTCTTTAAAAAAAGACAATTATAAAAATATTATAAAATACCCACTTTCAACTTTTATTCCACTTTGAACAGCAGGTCAAAGTGCAGAGGGGGAAAATATTCCAATCATCTAATCCCAGGTCAAGTGTTTCTTACCTAAGGATTTTAAGACCAAAGAAAAGAACCCTCTGTCCTTCCACACTTCATGAGATTGTACTGGAGGCAGAGGACAGGTCTCTAAGGAGAACCTTTACATCGAGAAACAGGTTTGCATGTCATCATCTATAGGAGATGCATTTCTGTCATGCTGACATATGCCATTAAGAAAGCAGTGGTCCTTCAATTCATTTTTATGAGAAGGAAGGTTGAGGCAGACTGCCTCGAAAGAGATACAACCATGAGATGAAATGGACATGATCTTAATGCAGAGTGGGGATACGAGTTTACCCTTGTTTTCAGAAGCAAGAATGATTAATGGAGTACAAGCATAGGAGACATGAGTGAACTTTAACAAACTGTAGCATGCTGAAAGATATGATTTGTGAGCTGTATTTTCTCTGTGGGCCTTTCCCATCTATGCATTATAAATATGCACACTGGCTACAAAATGAGACAGAGAATTCTGTCCTGGCCTTAAAATCTCTGATCCTCCTCCCTCTTCGTCTTGCCTGTCTGTGCATGTCTCACCCTCTTCTTTAGATAATTTATAGGTGTATCCTCTTTATAAGCTAAGCTTGAGGATGGAACATAAGAACTAATAGTTGGACACTGTGAATGCCAATGAACTGCAGAACCAGCTGCCATTCAAATGTTTCTTATTCTCTCCAGGTGTAATCTAGGTAGGGCAGATGGCAATTTTACCATCTACCCTGAGAAAGGAGCAGTTCATAGCTGCCCTAAGGGGCAGATGAGAGATGACAGCTCAACCTCTCATTCCTCTGATTTTGTATCTCTTTCTGTAGAGAAGCTGACCTCTCCTTCTGCATGCAGCTACTTGAGCAGACTGCAGCAAGGACTGGGAAGCAAGGCTCTGAACCCATCCATCTTTCCTTCTTGCCTATCTGCAGCAGTTTAGCAGTTTCTGTTCTCTATTCAGGAGCTGTAACCACTGAATAAGGCATGACAGAGGCATGGAGTGTGCTTGCACTCTCCCCAAGGTCCCTAAATAACCCTGGGACAATAACATTTACAACAGTATTTCCTGCTTACAGGTTTGTGTATCTAGTTGCCTTTTTAAGCTCCCCTTTTTATCCCTGTTGGTTTTTGGCTGTAGGCAGTGTTTGCTGTGAAGATCAGTCCCTGGACCCTGTGGGCATTTTTCATCCAGAGACCATTTTTTGCAGAGCAGCAGCTGGAGTGTAAAAAAAATAGTCTTAACTCCAAAGAGGTGCTGAGATCCAGGCTTCTGGTAAATGTTCGTCTCAAGAGAAAGCTAATTGTGCTACCGGCAATGTAGAGACAATTCTGAGAGCCTGCCCCTTCTTTCCTGGGTGAACTGTGAAATCCAGGGAAGGACTGAGAAGAGTGGAAATGTTTGCAGTGCAGGTAAGCAAGAGCTGTGACAGTCACACTGTAGTGCCTGGAACCATGGTCCCTCAGCACCTCAGCATCCTAATTAAGATGAGGGAATACTGCTTTTCAAGTAAGGGGATTGATATGGTTTTATTACAAGAAACTGCCCTTCACTGACTTGATTGCTCTAAGACTGTTCTTGAAAATATGCTTAAATATATCCAAAAGGAGTCTATCCCTGTTTGTTCATTCTATCCTAAGTCAGCACAGAGCTTCACTGGCTTCCAGTTGCAAATTTAGAGCCTATAATCATTTAAAAACCAAATCAAACAAATACTGATCTATTACTGTTTATCAGAGCTGGAGCGAAGACATTTCTAAATGAAAAAAGTCTCTTAAGTCATCAAATGAAAACAGAAATTACACCGTGAAGCCTTTTTTCCCAGGAAGAAATAATCAGGAAAATAATACCTTCCTTCAAATGTAATTGTCATTTTTAATCCAGCTAAGCAAGAGCGTACAATCTATTCAGATGGAAGGCCTTTTTGTCAACAGATTGTAAACTAGTTTAAAAAAAAAAGAACAGAACCCTTTGATTTTAAACTGTAGATAAAAGTTAAACCCACAAAGCAGCTGAGCGGAAGCAGAACAATCCATCATTCCCCTACTTCCAAATGCAGCTAATTGCCTCCAGCACCATCTTAGCACTATGGAACAAATCAGAAATCAAAAGCTATTTAATGTCAACACACTAAACTATAGCAGTGGTTCTCACCAAATTATTAGAAAGCAATTTTCTTTAATTCAGCAATGGAACTTGCATCAAATTTCAGCCTTACCTAAGGTTTGGCAATGCACCAGGAGAGTAAATGCCAACTTTGGTTCCACTGAGAATATTTTTCTTCTTGGATTTCAGAGGTAGCTCTGTTTCCTGCATCCACAGAGACCTGGTTTACCCTCAAGGGCACTTGGCACCTAAATAAAGAAATTCTATTACAATTGCGCTTTCTTTCCCTTCACATTATCTAAGTATTCCGGTAACAATGTATGGGCAGGCCAAATGTTTGAGTTACAGCACAATGAAGTTTTAAATCATGCTTCTGCTGTTTTCCTCCCTTCCATGCAGAGCTATTTCTACAATTGGCACTAATGATATGGTCAGGGAATAGAAACCCGAAAGTTAGCATATCTTATGTTACCTCCCTCAGATCAGATGCAGTTAGTGGCATTGTATGCCCTTGGCGCAGTGCAGTGGTAAGAATAAAATCCACTTACATGTGCTTCCAAAGTCACAGAATATTTTGGCCACTGGAAAAATCCCTACCCATTACTTGTGTACAGTATGCTATATATTGTACGTTAGCTGAGATTTTTCTCATGAGTTTTTTTTCCACAGGGAAATGTTTATTAGCCCAACCAACTTTTGCCAAGAAAGGGGCTGGGAAAGGGAGTGAAATAAAAAGAACTATGGTGCATAAGGATTCATGTCTTACTTTCCACCAGGCTGGAAGTTTCCTATTCTGTTTGCTCTTGGAAGTACATGAGGAAGTTTTGAACTCTAAGGAAATGTAAAGGTCTTCAGCTCTTCCTTATGAAAAGGGTATACATTTTTTTTTAAATGCAAATGTTTTTGAATCATAGAAAAATCAGTTTCTGTCTGTTTCTATCAGATCCACACTGAAGAGCTCCAAATTTCTTCCAGTAGATGGCTGTGAGATGCATACAGCACTTCTTAGGCAGTTCATGACAATGTTTTCGTAACCAACTGTGACTTTCACCCCAGGGACATATATGCTGTACTATGAAATGGAATGATAATATATGTTTAGCCAGGAATTTTCATTGTACTTAATAGTTCAATGGCCATTTTATTTCTCCAACTTTAGTGCTTTCCTTTCAGAAGTGTACATTGCACAGGCACCTGCAGCTGTGTTCAAAGCGGTTAGGTTTCACACAGGCAGTCATTGTTCTCAGTTTTGTTTTAAGTATAAAAGTGGCTTCTGGGTTGGTAAAATAGATCCAATATATCAAAATATGGCAATTATTTAAAAGCAGCAGTTTCCAAATAACATTTTTGCAGCACAGAATTAACTCCTTAGCTGTATCTGACATTAGATCATGTTTTGGAGTGATTGTCTTTTGAACCAAGAATGATTCGATTCTACCTCACCGAGTCCAAAGCCTTGTGTAGGACAGCCTGTCTGTGAGGCAGAGGGCAGGAGTTACAATATGCTCTCCTGTGGTTCCCAGTGTACTGCATTCTACTACCAGCATGATGTTCTTCATATCTGCAGTGTACCAGAGTACACATTTCATTGAAGGGATCCTAAAGATACTTTTGTGCCTTCCTCCTCTTCAAAACACATCTAAATTACATCAAAAGCCAGAGAACAAGCAAAATCTCCTCCAATAGCAGTGAAATATGTGTCAGAAAAAAAAATAGATGTTGGTTTCAAGTTTTGGAGAAGTTATTAAACAACAGAGAAAAATGAGGTCATGCCCAACAAAGTCTTAAAAATTCAACCGGAAGTCTGCGTTACATTAAACACTTCAGTTGATGGAGTATGCCTCCTAATCCTTTTCTCCTGGAGTACCTTAAATGTCACCCCCTCTCCCCAACCAGCTCACTTTTCCTCCACTCCCACACTCACACCCTCTCTTTGTCTCTTGCATTTATCTGCGTTCATCAGTACTACACTGTGACCCCCAACTGGTGAACTAACGCTGTTTCCCTCTGTGCCAGGGGAAACGCAGGGGAAACGCAGGGGAAAAGGGTAACGATTGCCACGGCCTATGTTGGTCACGGTCTAGGCCTTGGTTTAGAGAGCACTTCTGAGATGTACGATGCTCTGTGCATGTGAACACAGCATAGAACAACAGTAAGCCTCTGAGTGTAAAATAAGGATACATTTTACATGGGTGCATCCACACCCATGTGTGAAAAGGGTGAAAAGGGTAGGTGCATCCACACTTTACAAGAAATGGCAAAACTATTATTGCAGAGTTTTCCACTGCAGAAGTGGGAGGCCTTAGGGCAGCTCAGCTATTACTGGTGACACCAGGGAGCCACCGGAGCCCTGTCAGTGTAGTGTGGCTGAGAACTGCCCAGACAGTGCCCCAGGCAGGCTGCGACCCTGCACACTTAGAGATTGCCTTCCAGGGTACACAGAAGCCCAGGTTTGAGAGGACATCCAGGGACACAGCAGAGCAACAACAACAACAACTCCAGAGAAGCCAGTCTCATGGCACAGTCTAAGACAGGCATGAACAGCTCTCTGAAAGTGGATCTTTTTCTCTTTGGGCTTTATTTGAAGCCCCTATGAAATGTTTAGAATAGGGCCTAACCTCTGGACAGTCAAAGATGGGTTAAATATACGTCATAGGCTTCCTTCAACAATTTTAGCCACATGGGTGCTCTGGGTAATATTCCTTAAGATAATTAATTAAGATGAATAATTAAGATTATTATCTTTTCAGGATAGAGATCTTCCACAGATTTTTCTAGGGGATAAAAAAGCAGAATTTTTTTTTGTCTTTTTTTGTTGTGTGTGCGCCACACTAGGTTTTGCAGAATTTGGCAGCTTGAGAAGGCTGATATGATTGCAGTGATTTCTTTCAGTTTTGCACTTCAAATTCCATCCTTTTTGCTAAAAAAGGAAGTCTCTTCTGTCATTAACTTTCACACATTTTTCCAAAAATGTGATGTCTCTTTAGCACTCCTCTTTTGTTGTCATATTACAAGTCTAATTGACATTTCTGTGAGGCCTGGGGGGCACGGCCAGCATACAACGTTCTCAGTCTCAGCACATACTTACCAATAGCATCAGCAAGGGATGTTCACATGGATTGAAGACAAGATATTAAAAACTGAAGTTAACAGAAGAAAACCACTTAAAACTTGCTTCAGCATCTTCTGACATCAATAAGCATCTTCTGACTGGATTCAGCAAACTTCAGGTCAAGCCCACAAAGCATCCGCCAAAGGATGCTTAGTGTCTCTAGCCCTTAGCCAATATATTAGCATGTGAGACAAAACTTCATTTTTTTGTACAAGTTAGTCAGCTACTGCCGTATCTTTTTACTTTACCAACTATCATATACTTCAGTGCCTGGAGACTGCCACATCATTGCCCTTCCCTGAGTAACTCATTCATTCAATGGGAGAAACAAACTAGTATCCCTGACTGTATTTCAGCTCCCTCCTTCCCCTCACACTGATTTTGTACTTTATCCCATAGCATTAAAAGAAGTGCTATCACTCATCTGTCCTACTAATGCAGCAAATGAAAAGTGCATCTCAGAGGAAACAAACACCTTCAGCAGTTTAAAATGCCATTCATATTTATGTTGCAAGAAAAGATGAACCGCGTTCATTTGAGATGAGAAGCTAATGTAAGGTAGATCAAATATCTTGGGCTCAGGAGAAATGCTGTTTTCACACTACATTATACTATACGTTACTGGTGAGCTCTGCGAATCCATGAGATATAAATGCATTTGCCTTGCAGAGGATAATCAAGTAGCTAAATTAGGGTTCACTTCACCTCTAGCACCTTCATGTGTTTGTCGGAATTCCCTTGACAAGCAGCCCAATGTGCTGAGTTAAATATATTCATAAACGTGATTATTTACAGAGTGAAGGTAAGCTCCTTCAACACAGGGACTGTTCTCTGTTTGGTGTTTGTATATCATTTACCTTAGTTGGATCATGAATGTAACGACAGCAGACACTGGTGCTACAACAATAAGTCAGATTATCATGGTGATGACCTCAACGCATACAAAGTTCCAGCTGCTTTTTAGGGTTTTACTCGAAGACTGTTTGAGTCAGTGGGAAAACTGCTATTGACTTCAGTGGGCTTCTGGATCAGGGCCCTCCAGAGAAATCATTTCCTGAAAGAAAACCTAGCAGATTTAAGCACCAACATCCCTCTGGAACTGAACTTAATAATTACTTTGAAAGGCCTGTACTTCTTCCATTTCATCATGGATTTAGTGAGAGATTCTATGTTGCTTCCTTTCTACTGCAAATATTTAAACACATGCACTATTTCATTATTACTTTTCTCTCTCTCTCTCTTTTTTTTTTTTTTAAATTTCCCTGCTCAGGCTATATGCCCCAAAGGGATCAAAATAGATCAGGGATAAATGATAGCTTATTAAAAAAGGAAAGGGAAATATTCTTCTGATTACTTCTTTACTTCTCTGTCCACTGTTATACCTTGCTTTCACGGCTCTTAATGATCAATTTTGTCATGAACTGTAAGGCACTCGTATGACATTGTTGACCTAATTTTTGGTCAACAATACTTTGCTGCATAGGCTCCCGGTATCATAAGATAACAACCTCTTTCAGTCGGTATGGGCTGGAAGTATAATAGGTTGAACATCAGCCAGCCTAAATGGAAAGTCTGTCAGCAGACAAAGCGCTATACTGGAGACTGAATGGACTAGAAGGAACAGAGTGAAGTAAAGCGTAATTAAATATGCAGGAGCTATTTTTGAATCTATTGAAATAGAAGACAATTGAATGGAAAAGAGCCAGGAGAGATTCAGTTATGTTAGAGATGGACAAGAGAAGCTGCATATGAAGGGTTTGGACCCAATCATCATATGTTTGAATTTTGAAAAAGGTCAAGACCTTGCAGCCCCATAGTTTGGTTTAACCAAAGAAGAAACGGGGCTAGCAAAGATGATGGCAGCTGCAAATGGACCACACAGCCATGAGACCTTCAGAAAGAAGAAGAGTGAATAAAGAAGTAAGCATGCGTTCCTAGAAAAAAGAAAAAACAATTTTAAAAAAAAATCACAACATGGAGAAATCACAATATGGACCTCCTTTCTGTAGGTCTTTGGGTAACTATAGTAATATTTGGGTCTTTAATGCCCTCGTACGGAGAAAGCAGCTGTGATCTCTACCTGGGAAACACTAAAACAGCATAATGGTTGTTACCAGCCTGCGTGACATTGATCTGTGGATTTTGCTGAGAGTACCTATGATTTCAGATGTCAGCAGCAGTGGATTAATCCAATTGTGACAGACAAAATGACATTGCTACACACAGAAGCTGGCTGCCTGGTCTGAGAATTTCATTTTGATGTGAATTTGCTGTTCCTTCATCAACACACAGCTGTACCCATATCGCTGAATAAATGCTCAGTTCAGTGCTAGTCATCGCTGAGCTACTCCCAACAGCTTGAAACCAAACTGGCTGTACATGTTCTTGTGCTTTGCCTTAATCTTTGAGAAGATACAACATGACTGTAAGAAGTTCTTTTGGTCTCAATCCAGTCCAGCAGGCAGCTTCTGAGCTGTAACACATTATCCCCAAGCAAAGCGAGACTCGCACTACATAGAACAGGCAACTGCAAATTAGAAAGTGTAAACTGTGCTCAGGAAGAGGGATGCTGAAGCCAGCATCACTCCTTTTCAGTACAGTCCCACACAGTATAAACAACTGTAAAGCAGAACTGTCCAGTGGAGATTTCTGTGGATGTGTGATTGAAGTTCCTCCTAAGCTGGTTGTTCATGTTGAGATCCAGCTTAAACCAATGTTAGTCATCTCCATAGTCAAGAGAGAGAGGGGAAGGTACTTCGAAAACATTAATTATCCCTGGTAGGGGATACCTGTGAGGTAGAAACCTGCCATTGGCTCTTGAAAGAAGCTGGGTGATGTGCTTAGACAGTATTTTTAGCTGGCTGAAACTTAAGTTAAAGAAGTTAACATCACGAATTTCCTGGAAATGTGGCACCAAGTGTGTTTCCTCGGTTTATGCTCCTGTTCATGGAAGTACCTCCTTGGGGGTCACTGCAGACAGTGCACAATGAATGTCGAGCTAAGCAAGAGGACAAATTTTTGCCAAGAACCAAAACCAGTTCTGCTGGTTTTGGCTGGGCTAGAGTTAATTTTCTTCCCAGTAGTTAGTGTGGGGCTGTGTTTTGGATTTGTGCTGGAAACAATGTTGACAACAAAGGGATGTTTCAGTTATTGCTGAGCAGTGCTGACACTGAGTCAAGGCCTTTTCTGCTTCTCACCCCACCCCACCAGCGAGCAGGCTGGGGAGGCACAAGAAGCTGGGAGGGGACACGGCCGGGACAGCTGACCCCAACTGACCCAAGGGATATCCCACACCATATGGCGTCATGCTCAGCATATGAAGCTGGGGGAAGAAGAAGGAAGGGGGGACGTTCGGAGCAATGGTGTTTGTCTTCCCAAGTCACCGTTACGCGTGATGGAGCCCTGCTTTCCTGGGGATGGCTGAACACCTGCCTGCCCATGGGAAGTGGTGAATGAATTCCTTGTTTTGCTTTGCTTGTGCGTGCGGCTTTTGCTTTACCTATTGAACTGTCTTTATCTCAACCCACGAGTTTTCTCACTTTTACCTTTTTGATTCTCTCCCCCATCCCACTGGGGGGGAGTGAGCGAGCGGCTGTGTGGCTGGGGTTGCCGGCTGGGGGTAAACCACGACACCAGTGTATAGTGTCCAAATGAACTCTTAAAAATTATTCCCTATGATTCAGTATTTTTGTACTTTTTTAATTGAATTACTTCTTTCCAATTTCCCATACATAATTTGATTATTACTGGTAACCTTTATGATTAAGACTTGTAAAAGCAAAGAATTATAGACCAAAGGAACTCAATTTTCTGGAGTTTTTAGTTTGGGAGACTCATGGAACTAAACACAGAAATTTAGGAACATGCTGGGTAGTTATTTCTTGTTCAAAGGATCTTCATCAATTAAACCTCTTACAGGTACTTGGATGAACCATGAACTTTGTAGAGTTCATTCCAGATCATAAAAATAGATAAAGGAAGAAAAACTATAAAATCATCCTTCCTAGGGAGAATAAGTAAAAATGGCAAGCACTTAAATTTTCTTTTTATAAACTATTTAGTAATATTTATTTAATGATTGCCCAATTCAGCTACTGTAACATTCTTTAATAACTCATAAAGCATATTTTATGCCAGCCATGAGATTTAATGGCATCACAGTGGGAGGAAAATCTATCTTGACATGAAGCTTCTGAAAGCAATGGGAAAAATGAAGCTGAGGGTTTTGGAAGGGAAAAATATTCTTTTTATTGAGGTAAATGCTTTCTATCAGCTTCTTCATCTGTGTACTGTAGCCAGGCAGCTATTATATGCGATTCGAGTCTGTCAGTTGAAGAGCATTATGCATATTAGAGTGGGTAAAAGTAGTTGTGAGCAAGTTAAATTTAGACCTTATTACCTGCATTATGTTAATGCCTCTAGGTGCTAACAGATTGAAACCCGTTGTGATAGACATTGTACAAGACAGAAGTCATTCAGGGCATGGACTGAATCAAAATAGACATGACAGAAAAAGGGTAGGAGGTTTGGGGATGAAAGCAGAGAAAAATAAAGGAACTGGCAGAGCCAAGGGAAAAAATGGCTTATGATTTTTTTGGCAAAAAAAATATTTCATCTATAACTGAACATTTGTCAAAGCCGTAAAAATGTTTTCATGAGCTATATTCTTCCCTAGGCATGTGAAAGAGATACACGCCAGTTAGTGTAGGCCCAGGTTCAAATCTGGTCTTCAAGGATTAAAAGACTTGGATCTTTGGTCTCCTGAAGAGTGACCTAATGACCAAGCTACTGCAGTTCCTTCTCCCCAAGATGTTCCCATGAAGATAAAACTTCACAGGCTTCTGTGGCATAGGAAAAGAATTTTCAAGACATCTCCCATCAGCAACGCCAACCTGCACCCCCAGCAGCCCCCCCACCCCAGCCCCAATGGACTATGCAGTCTTACACTTTAGAAGCACTATTTTTGATTTTCTGTTGTTGTTTTTGATTTTTCCTAACCATAAGAACCACTGCTTCCTTTCTATTCTGACCTTATTAAGCAAATAGCAGCAAGTTTGTAAACTTTCTAAGTACACGCACTGGGACTCTCTTTTTGTTAGAGTTAGAACCACTGGCAAAATAGCTCACTGACAGCTTTAACCTGAGTTTAACTCAATATGCCTGGTACAACATGTAATAGAGTTTAACACAGAACCTCAAAACAAACCAAAATTACTTAGTAGATTACCCAGATCTACTAATAACAATCACTGAGCTCTGAAGTGGCATGACCATAACTTGAAGCTGTGACAAAGGAGGCAGGGAAGAGAAAACTGATACTGGTCTACTGATTACGGTAATACACTGTTTTATTAGCTAAATACTTGCACAGAATGATTTAATACAAGGAGACACAGAACATGTATGTGTGTAGATATCAGATTAGTAGCTGACAAGCTCTATTATATTGTGGCTTGCTTTCTTTGGCTGTACAATTTCTGTTTTAGTGTCCTGAAAGGTGACTATTGCACAGTGACAGACAACAGAGAGAGTTCCCATGTTTGAGGATTTGGAATGGCTGTCATCACACAATGGTTTGAGGCTTCTCTCTAGCCTTGCATTGCAAGGATGTTAAAAAATACCTAATTCCTCACTGCAGCAGCAAACAAAGTGCTGTCATTTTGGTGAGTTTTGTTTTGAAGCTTATACAACGGCTGATGGCATGCCTGAAGGAAGGCAAATATCTCTGAACTGTCTATGTTTCCCCAGAACTCCTTACATTGCAGCAGAAGAAAAATTGAATCTTCTTTCCCCATCCCCTTTCCAATTGTATCTGTGTTCCCTGGATACCCGTGAGGCTGTCTGATGTCACCACAGGGTAAGCTGTAAAAACGGATGCATCAGAACCATTTTCCTCTGGCAAGTTCATTTTCACAGCATCCTCAACTTTACCAAGCTTAATAATGGCAACAGGAAAGCCCAATGAATACAACACCAGGCTGTGTCTTGGATCTATCAATGGGAATTTACTTTCTGCAGTATTCGAGTACAAGGATGGATGGAAAAGTGATATGTAACATTTAAGTATTAACACTTAAGCTTTGATATTTTGCCATGTTTCTCTACCTTGTCTGACTTTGTTGAAAACTACTGATAGAAAAGCCAGCTTCACTGGGTTTACAGCAACCAACTCTGTCCCTTCCTCTGTCTGATAAAACTGCATCTTTCTTGTCCTGGTCACATTCTGCCTTCACGCTAATATACAGAAATATGTCACCAGGAACAGCTAATTCCAGTCTAGTCCCAAGAGCAGAATAAAGTATGAAACCGTGAATGTTTTTTTAAAAAAACTCCTTTTGTCTGTAGCTCTCAGGAAGACAGAGGATTTTCTAGTTTTATGATGAAACAATCTGAACTTCCAGGTACCTTCATTCTGCTGAGGTTTGCTTTGCATACTCAATTCCTCAAGCCCTGCAGAACCCAGTCAGTCATTACACAGCTCTAACTCCATTTACTCATCAAACCACACAGCTTGTTTCTGGTTGCAACCCAGATGCCTGGGGACAGCAGGGGGAGAACTGAAGACAAGATGCAATTCCAGAGCATTGCCAGTTCTGTGCAGGAAAACAGTTTTCCGTAATTAATTGCTGATAACAAAGAAAGAAGCCTTACCTTCCTAACTAGTTCCTTAATTTTCCTATGTTTCTGAAGAACTGAATTACCAAAGTTAAAGGGTTCAAATCGAGTGATCAGATCAAGCCCATGAACATTAAAATCAAAACAATCCTGTAAATGAGTTACATAGCCAAGGTGAGTACCAAGAACATTGCTTTGCAATTTCTATAGCAGGTTATATGGCCCCTATTCATATAAAGGCCTCCAAGACTTTAATTTATTTATCCTCACAACATATTACACTATGGAAAGTGAAGAAATATTTCTCCATTCATTAAGACAGAGAGGGACTGAGAGAGCAGACCAACATAGAATATATTTAGCCACTTACTTTCCATTGAAATGGCATTAAGGGAGAATTAGAACAAGTAACATGCTTACATAATTTATTTACCTATATTGCTATTACCAGTAAAACTCAACAAAAACATACTAGGGAAAAATAATATGAGCATCTTCTGCAATATGAGAGCTCAGCAAAGATACATCAGAGTATCTTTGTGTACCAAATACACTTCTTCATTTGGTGTGCCCCTGACCCTTTGTGTTTCTTAGTGACTGATTAATATTTATGCAGACCACCACTTCAATTAGAAACCTAGTGGGATTAACCGGACAGAAGAATAATTGCAATGCAGCAGATAAAGGGGAAAAAAAAAATCAAAGAGAGCTTTTCTCTCTTTGTCTATTGCCACCAAAATAATGCAGGCAGTTACAGGTTTAGTACAGGGATGTACCCCCCTAAAGCGTTTTCAAACTAATAACCTTTGAAACAGATTTGCAGCCTTGGAGAGGCAGCAAGGATACACGAGGGACTAAGATTTGATTTAAGATGAATACTGGCTCATGCACTCATTAAAGTAGCCTGCTCTACAACAAAATGTCACAGGGTCACGTCCAACCTGTATACTCAGAAAAATATCTGTTTTGATTATTTTACCCCCTCAATCCCATGGGTTGCATGAAGTTGCATGAAGTGAACCTGGTGCCTTCATCCTGGAATATCAAATCGTTAGGAGTGGGAGCAAATAGCTGCTACAGCCACACTGCTAGCTACCCTGTGGTAGCACAGCTGTGTGTAAGGTATTGTATGCACATGTACAGCAAGGGGCTTCAAATCTCAGTTTTGCTTTTTTGCCATCAAACTTCTAAAGAATGTCACAGTGAGATTTCAGTTAACGTGTGTGTGTGTGTGTGTGTGTGTGTTCGAACGTATAGTTCATGTTTAAAAAGACAAAAAAAACCCAGTATATGAAGAGGAAAAAGAGAGCGCTTCAAGTGACTCCAGGATAGATTAAAGCCCTTGCTGCAGACTGGAAGCCATGGAATTCCTTCTGCTTCCTGACTAAGTTCAAGTGGGTTCTTGTAATGCATCTCCTATAGATCACAAACTTTTCCAGTAGCAGGGGAAACTCAAGATCATAGACAGGAAACTTCACTTTTCCAGAGTTTGCTTGAACAAGAGGAAATTATTCACTGAAGGCATGCTAATTCAGTGCTTTGCCTGGTAGTCTTGTTCTCACCAAGAGTGCAGGGCCCCGCTGCTGGCAGACTTAGGGCAGAATTTTGCCCCCACTCACTGAGTGTTGCACAGATACAGAATGAAGCTGATCCTAGACTAGCTGCTGTTGCAATAGGTTTCCCCTATCGCAGATTAGGTGCTATATCCCCTGGATGCAAAACAATGGGGTATATTCTGTCTTATTGGCCTCTAATATACTGGCAGCTCTCAACATAATTCTGTCTAAACATCTTCAAAGAGCACCAAGCATGAGGGGGAAGCATGGTTAGCTCGCCAAGCCTTTCACTTAGTTACAAATGTGATAGTAAGTCCATATTCACAGAAACATTTTTCAAACCTTGTCCTCATTCTGAGCACTCCATGCTAACTTAAATTTTTACTCAAATGACAGATAAATCTGCTGATAAGGGTTAGATCTGGAACTCCAGGTGTGCCTGGACCAGCACCTGGGTATACTGAGCAGCACTGAACTTTGTGTTTGGCTTATAGTCACACAACAGTTTAGATCAGAATCATTGATTAATGTGATTCTGGGCATTTTAACTAGTGGGAAATATGGTCTGGTGGTCTGGACTCAGATTTCCTCAATACCCTTAAGGTAAGGGCTGCATGGCAAGCTGGGAGGAAAACCCTAGATTGTGGCCTGTTCTTCAATAGCACTTTCATTACCAGCCCTGCAGTCATGGTTCCCCCCCATCATTCCAGTTTCCTCTACCTCCATGTAGATGCCACACAAGTTGTTCATGTTCATTGTTCAGCATTTACAGCTCCATTTTTTAAACTCAGCTTAAATATAAAAAAGGAAGAAATTGCATGCTGTGGGTTTTAATGTTACCACTGTATTTAGAACATGGCTTAACAATATTTCAATTGCAAGATAGTTGCGAAGAATCTACTTTCATAAGACACAAATATACCTACTAGCGGTAGGTATTATCCAGAAAGAAAATTCTCCCTAGGCTCATACCCATGAAAATAAAGATGCAATTAGATACTAGATCTCTGCAATTAAAGAGACCATTGCAAACATATATTTCCATTTTCTTCTGTAATTTTTTCATTTATATCACCAGCAATATATCACTTAAGCTGAAAACTGAGCCATAAAGTGCAATATTTACTATTGAGCCCTAGGAATACATGCTGCTCTTATTTACACCCAGGAGGCCTCAGGTCACAACCTGATGTGGAGTCAATGCCAAAAGCTGTGGGATGGATATATAGAGTCATCAGTTTAAGGACAAGCAGAGCCAAGAAATAATACATGTTGTTAATATTATGGCTCATCCTATCTGAGTGACCAAAGACAAGCCCCGCTGTGTTAGCAGGCTGTAATGTCACACAAAGGGGAGAGAGTCCACATGCTCCGGTCTGCAATTCAAGAAAGTATGTTTAAGTAAGTGAACACAATGAGGTAGGTTCAAACATGGAACAGAACAGGACTTTTTATTACAGAAGGTCTTGTATTGTTTTCCATTAGAACTCCGTTTACCTACATTGTACGTTAGTGTAGAACCTGATCATTTTTCCATAATACTTTAAATAATTGCCTGCCTCTCTCACTTGCTATTTGGGCAGGGGATTTTACCTGACCAGAGCAATGACCACTGAACCTGTTTTTTGGGCAGGGGATTTTACCTGACCAGAGCAATGACCACTGAACCTGCTTTGTCTCTCATTCTGCAAAAGTAGCACTCTTCAGAAACAATGAACCTGGATCTTTCATCAGTTTTCCTACAAGTATAATTCTATTATCTCAGAGAAACTTTCTGACCACCTGCATCCGAGTGAGAAGAGAAGCAGGCCCTAATCCTCTTCTACATGCATGAGCTTCCCGGTCAGATTCACAGAATGAATACATAAAAATCTAAGAGATTTCTTGTAAGAAATCAAGTCCATTTCATCCCCTCATTGCTAAAACAGGGGGCCAGTTGCTTGAAAAATAAAAAAAAATCTCTCCCCTCCTTTTTCTTGCCAATGGGTCATGTTTTTCCTCAAATCCCCGCTCCAAATACCACCACACTAAAACATTGCACAGAGTATGAATGAATCAGGCCTTCTAAGCAAAAAAAGTTTGAAAGTGTTAAATGGAAAACTCAGCTTCATTCTGCTGTCCTTTAAAATGGTTATTGTGGATGATAGAAATAACTGTTTGTCAATGGAAAAAAATGTTACGGGGCAAAATGTTTCAGCCTAAATTATTCAGCTAATGGTTATTACCTCTGCAAAATGGAATAAAGAGCCATGTGGTGCTGCTATGGCTGAAGCAATTTTGCTGCGGTACCTACAGAAGTAGTGTGAAATGTCTCCCTCAAGACAGCACTCAGAACTTCAGCTTTCTTGGAGAAAGAGCCACTGCAGAGGCACTTGCATAGTAGATTTGAAGAGCTTGATTACACTCTCGCGTACGCTGCTTTTTCACTTTTGGCAGGAAGTTAGGAGCTGTCTACACGAGCTCAGAATTTTATTTGCAAGGTTCTGCTGCTGGTTTTAAACACTGGTTCTTGCAATGCTAGTTCTTTCTTACTGCCGTTTGGAGGTGTTTTCTGCTTTGATGGACAAGATGCTGGGTATGTGCTTCCTTCTAACAGCATAATTCACAGATTCCTCAGCCTCCTTGGCATATCAAGCGGGAAATGGCTTATTGTGCACTCTGTGTATGTGCGCTAATTTTGGCAACCTTCGCACTTAGCATAAGGAATGTAGGATGCCTTTGGCTATATGCCCTCCTCAACCCCTAAAAATGGCACCTTGTCAGCGGTTAGCAGTGCTGTCAGAATAGGAAGTTTGCCTCTCAGTTTCTAATGAAATGGCTTCAGTTGGAGTGGGCCTAGACTACATTATGGACGGGTTCTCTACCTGCACCCTGCTCCTGCATGAGCTGGTGCAGCTCCAAGGGGGTCAGGGAAAATCCTGTTTCTTGCACAACCCAGGATACACCCAGGCTGGCTCTTTGCATTTCTTCTCCTCCATTGCATTTTCTGCTGCTCCTTTCCTGAGCAAACCTCTGTTGTATGATGCACAGGTGTGCCTCCCATGTTGTCACATGAGCTTTTTCTAACTAGCTCAGGACAAAAGCTTTTCCTAGGTGCCTAACTTCCTTTCCCACCTACACTAATACTTTCTGCTCAAACAGCAGATGGAACAGTACGTTGCAGGGAAGGAGGGCTTTGACACAGCTTTAAATCCCACACAGACAATACTGTTTTCTCTTCAGGCTGCCCACCAACAGGAGATGCCTGGCGCTGCCCCTGTGCTAGCACAGGCGCACCCTCCTCCTTTTGTCCTCATTAGGAGCGTGTGGGCGCTGCTTTCCACCAAGCCTCCGTGTGCCCATTCTGACAGTTCCGCATCGTTAGCGATGCCAACAGGTTTCACAGCACCCTTCTGGCTGTCCCTCTGCCACCACCATGCACAGTTGAGCACAGGAAGAGAACAAAAAGATGCTGCTCACAATGCATGGATATGATGTCTCAAAAGCTCAGATGACTCTGCAGCTCAAATAATTACCCCCCAAAGCTCCCTCACATAGACACACACACACACACACACGTATATATATGGCTTAGTTCTTGGATGGAAGAGTCATCTATAGTGCTAACATGTATTTGACTACCTGACAAAGGTTAGGATTTAACATCCCAAGTGTGAGTTACAGTAAGAGATCCACAGGGCAGGACTCATCTGGAAAATCTTTATCTAAGCTGATCTGAAGTCAGAAGTGAAAAATCTGCTGCTGGCAGAAGACCTCATTTTTTTGGGAATGCTAAGTGTCTGTCATCCGTCCATATTTCTTCGTCACTAGGCATTCCTAAAAAACGTAAGCCAAAATGTATTTAATATGCTTCTGTAGACCAGTCATGGGCCATTTACCATCATTTCACAGCACAGCAGTGAGCTATAGATCATACTTCCAGATCCATTAGAAGGGATTTAGCTGTTCAGTAGTTACGAACTTTGAAGGGGACAGGTATGGTCAAATACATTCTGCTCTGTCAAACAACTCTGCTCAGCATTACTAAGCAAAGTGTTTAAAATCAGGAAATGTTAATATTAGGAACACATATATCACCACAGAACCACTTTCATTAGTGATTGATCACGTACCGTGACACTGTCACAATCTATTTCAAAAGTGATCATGCTATTTTTTATCCATGACAGAGATCAGAAGATGTAACAAAACTAATAGTACTGATGATAGAGTGTCTGAAAGCAGAAGTTACTGTTACAGTAAGGACTGTATAGCACATTCTTCTCCTGGAGCAATTAACAACAGCTCTGAGCTGGAGTGTAAAGCTATGCTGAAAAATGAGTCTTCAGTATCTGAGGGAAGAGAAGAGGATGCTTCCTGAGCAGTATGAACATCTAGAAGTACATTTTCATACTCAATATTTCAGTAGCACTACCAGCTGCCGCCATTACCTCTTCCTTCTGCTTGCCCATACCACCAGCATGAATGGATGTTCAGCTTCATCAGATTCTGACTTTGATCCACATGACTGTGTAAACCCATGTCAGAAGAGTGGCTTGAGACTGACAGCAAGTAGCCAGTGCTACTAGAGTACTAGCCACCTTCACGTGGGTCAAATTTAGCCATTTAGTAGAAGAACACAATTAAATTGGGAAAGTGAAAAAAATAAATAAAGATAACTACACATTTAATGAAGCTCTGACGTTTCCTTTTGAAGCATCTAATGACTCCAGTGGACCTAAATCTCTGGAAGAGTCAGTATGACCTAAATGGCTCACAAGCTCAAATTAAAACTTCTAACGACATTCACTAAGATTGAAGATACTTCATCTCCTTTAAAAAAAAAAAAAAAAATTAAGTGCTTTTGAAAATGCTGCCTTTTCACTTCTAAGCCACTCAGGACATCCAACAATGTACAGGTGCTGTGTAAAATTTGAAAGCACTTGGGACATTAAAAAAAAACTAGCCTAGATAAGGCACTAGAATATATATTCTGGGAGTCAATCCATCAGTGGAAGAAGAATGAAATGGATTGTATGCCATTTTTCATCACTACGTGCATGATTTCACTATTCAAATAAACACCAAACTCAGGAAAAGTTATGGGTCATACTTTACACATTAATTTCTAATTGATGAATATTTCTGTATCACATTATATCATCTTTACAATTCTTAACATACCCATTGTGAGATATAAACTTAGATCAAAAGCTTCTCTGATAAACTATTGGTCAGCAATTGCTTAAAAGGTCCTTAAATATTCAGTCACGTGCCCACTTTTAAAGTAAACTCACATCAATGAAGGCAGTTTTCTGCAGACTCTCTTTGTTTCCCATGCGGATGATGCAGCTTTACCCTATTGTAGCCACAAAATCTACACACTTACTGACAAGCTGATAACCTGCAGAATCGTAATAAGTATGTTTTAAAACCTGGATCCACTAAATGGGAGAATTGCTAGTCTTCAACATCACCAAGATTCACATCACTGTTAATCTAGGTCCTCTCAGGCAAAACAAGTGTTTTTGTCACATCTAAAATATGAGCCAAACTTAATATTTGTTACCTGAAATACTGGATTTTTTTCCCTAGTTTCATAATGAAGAAAAGATCGACACCATTGTCAAGAGATTTCACTTTGTTGACATTGTAATTGAAGAATTTGAGAGAGGAACTACTACAGTTTTAAAGTTGATATATAAAAGAGATGCAAAGCTAATGTTACCTATTTATGAAAAATTTTAATATAAAGATTTCACACTCAAAGCCTGAGGTAGGCAATAATTTTCTTCAGCTGTGGTCAGATGGTCACTGTGGAAATTAATGTGGTAAGTTAAGAACTATCTTCCTCCTGTTTATGACCACCTATTTAGCTGAAGAGCTAAATAAATATGTAAACATGAAAAAGGATGTAACCCACAAAGAACAAATGCAAATTTCTACATTCAAGATCAACCATTTTTAGAAGTGCAGAGTGGAAGACACAGGCTGGTCCTTTTCTGCAGAATGAAAAAGCCAGAGATTATAGAGTCAAAAGCCGAATTTGAACCAAAACCTTGATAAACCATATGGGAAACACAAATAGTTTAGCTGCAAGCCATGTGACACACCATGTCATTCTCTACTCACCTATAACTGTATTGAGCTTTGGTACACTTCAGGAAAAAGGTTGACTCATTCCAGCAGTGAGAAAGATCAAAGTACTAGACTTACGAAGTAAGGTTGAAAGATCTGGGGCTGTGCAGTCTAGAGAAGAGACAGCTAAAAGAAGGGATAACAATCTTCAAAGTACATAAAAAGCTGCTGCAAAGGAGAAAAGGAATAAGCAGGTTTTGCATGCTTATTTTAGGTACAAGTAATAGTAATGGGCTGAATCTGCAACAGGGGAGAATTAGATTAGACTTAGGGAACATTCTGTAAAACTAAGGATAACTAAGCCCTGAAATAGATTGTGTGGGGAGATGGGGAATCTCTGTCTTTAGAGATTTTAAAGAATACGTTAGGCAAACATCTGACACAAATTATATAGGTATACTTTCTCATGCCTAGGGGCATAGAGATGAGCTACGGGAGCCTGTAGATTATCTATGCCACAGACATTAGCTCAGAGTGAAGCTGGGGAGCCTGGAAATACTGCACAGACACACCCAGACCACCCCAAGGTCCTGCCAGGCTTGGGAGATCACTTCACCATCGTTATTGTCCTGGCCAACAGCCACAGTAATTCCAGTCTTGGGAAAGCGTGAGATGCCAGTGATGGTAATTTTCTCTGCAGGGTTTACCATTATTGACGCAGAAGGGTGCGATGCCCAGAGTCACCTCTGAACCAGTGCTGCAGCCCAACTTTTGGAAGGTGGTGGGAGTAAGACACAGAGACATTGGGAGCAAAACGCGGTTCCATGCTTTGCTGTCACTTACGAGTGCTCTGCAGCTCTCATGTTATTTGGGTCTCCCTCAGTCAGGTAGTCTCAAGCCTCCTGCTGATGCCCCACTAATAGGAAGTTGACTAGCAAAACCTTCTTGATGCCTGTCCAGTCTTGTTTTCTGTGAGTAGGACACTGACACGTTTAGTGAAAGAAATGCAGCCATTCTGAAGTTTTGGGTCTATCAAATGGAATTGTAGCAGACAAAATCCAGGAAATAAATTATTCATTGAAAGGATGCTACAGATGTGTAAATGGGCTGTGTAAGAACATAGGAGAAAGCAGTCTCTTTGCTTAAGGGTGTTAATGGTCCAAGCTTGTCCCAATGAGAGACATTCTGTTTGGTTACAGGATTCGGTTTCCTTCGGGAAGGGATGTCACTGAAAGGCATCTGTAAAGAATCCCCCCCAAGAAAGAGCAAGACCTGTGATGTTAATGTCTCAAAAACCATTTCTGTGGTGTTGCTTCCCTCTTCCCCCATACCCTGCCTGCGAATTTGAATAAATTATACAAGCTGGCATGACAAGGGAGCATTAATGGGCCATTTACCACCTGAGAAGTGCATTAACAGGTCATTATTGTGTACCCTACAGTGTTCTGCTGTTAGGACTCACTAGATATTTTGTATTTTTAAAAAGATTACTCTTTCTAAGTAACCAAAATTTTTTACTTCCATTTTCCTCCCTTCTTCTGAATAAATCTTTAAGTTCTAGGGGAATAATAATTCATGAAAAGAGAATGAAAAGACAGGGTGAAATAAGAACAGCAGCTTTCTATTATTCTACGAGCATAATTCTCCTAGCTGATGCACATACATAGCTAGCAGGAGGAACATGCCAATTCTGTGATCTCATCTCTTCTCACAGGAATATGACACAGTTTCACAAAAGCTTCAGTTGAGATACTAATGGCCTTAATTAAGCAGACTGACCACAAGAAAGGTTGAAATCAGTTAAGTTGCGAGCTCTCTTGACTCCTAGTTATTACACGGAGAACTGAAGATGCCTAGCACTTCACACAAGAAGGCCCTGACAGAAAAAATTTAAGATAACAGTGCATGAACTTGTGCCTGGATTAGTCTTTGTATGGACGAGAAACTGGATGGAGAGGTCTTCACAGTCTTACTCTCAGTGAAAATGGTGCTTTTTGAACGCATGAGGCACTGTTGGGTTGTTCAGTGCGGAAATGAACAAGAAGAATCAAGAGTTGACAAAAAGTTGTTATTGCAATATCAGAGATGACATAATTTTTCTCGTCTGCATCATCTCTTACTCTTGTCTATACAAGTCTAGGAATGCAAAAAAATAAGGTTTTAATACCATCAGAGAATTTATTGTTCTATCAGAAATGTGTCTTTTGCCAAATGAATGCAGATGTTCATGCCAGGACAGGAGTACTCTGTAATTGGAAAACAGCTGAAAATAGAAAAAAGGAAGTGCATTCCTACCACGCCTTAAATTGCCTGTAATCCTTGAAGCACAATCAATTGTATTCAGCTACAGTGAAGTCTTTTGCTTGATTACTTCTCAGCCTGACAACAATAGCTTGGAATTTCTACAAAGGGAGCAAGTGCTTTTCTAAAGATAATTAATCCACTTTGGTGCGCTCTGACATTTTTTGGAAGAGGACAGTACCTGTCTAGTTCTCATGCATTCACTGAGCCTAAGAACAAAAAGCAGTGAAAGACACCAGAAACTTTTAAAATACATTCTGAGTGTTCTCCTCTAGGAAGCGGATCCGACGCTGGGATAAGCTCAGCAAAAGAGGTGCACTGAGACTGGAAAATGGACAGTATCATCCTCTTTGAAATTCTTTATGATCACTTGTGAACTTCATTTCTTATAAATAAGTGGAAATGTTGTAAATCACAAGCAAAGACTGTGAAAGTTGGATTTTTCAGTTACTGAAAATAATGACATGGACCCAGATTGCTATGGCAAAATATTTGCATGTATGAAAGCAGTCTACTGGATTATTAGGTCGTAAAGAAAAGGACCAAGGAATTCATCAAGCTTCAATTTCACCAGAGAACTCAAAACAAAAAAGCAAATGAACACCGCCCCCCCCACCCCCCGAAAACCTAAGAGGGAAGGAAACAAACAGGTAGAAAAAGGCTAGCAGTTCCAGCCTTGCTCCAATTAGAAAATTAACAGGTAAGACAGCTTCAGTGTTTTTGCTTTATGTACTTCTTTCATTGGTTCCTGTGTTTGGCCTGTAATTACAGATGATCTTTATCTGCTGCTTTTCTCCGAAGTACAAGAATGTCTAAAAGAGGTCATAAGTCAGAAGACATCATCTTTTTGCATGGCTTGAGCTCTATTGCATTGTGGGGCTCAAAGAAGGCAGATATGAAAAAGTTCTTCATAGCAGTTTGGAACCCAGAAAGCAACTCATCAATGCCAGCGCCAATGAACTGACCACTGAAGCTAATGTGAGGTCAAAGATCAGGTTAAGTACTTATGACATATTCACACACTACCAGGATCAATGAAGAAATAGGTAAGTGTCTTGCTTTCTTGGGATATTTTGTGGCTCTGTGTCCAGGTACTTGCATATGACAGAAGAAGCCAGACTCTCATGTAAATTGAACTTATTAAGATCTTACCTAACCTCTACTGAATTTAATAGCCCAAATGAACCATGTTACTCCATCCCACTCCATCTGTAAGGCATTATTACTGAGTTTGTAGTGAATAACTATTTATTTTTTTCTTAATTTTCAGCCACAGCACAGTATATTTTAACACAGCAACCTGCCAGTGAATTTGGGCTCCAGGATATATGACTGTCTTTTAAAATAAAAAGCACTAGTAATATAGTGAGAGAGACAAGCCAGCTTGCAGCTTACAGATTTTCAAGAGGAAATGGTGATTGAGCTGACCATGCTAGGGATGGCTTTTAGTTTGAGCTGAAGGAAATGGATGTGGCAATAATTCCATGTTACCGATTGAATGTTAATTTCAGAGGCATTCTTTGCTGAATGTTTGAAAGGACAAAATTTGAATTCTAATTTCCAGAGAAGGCAAAGGCACTTACAGCAATTGGCTTTGTGTAATTGCTAGAGTACAGACTATGCAGGGGCATAGGACAATGCATCTCATAAGGAGTCAAAGATAAATGACTTAATCTGAGATCTACAACACCAATTATATACATCTCTCTATCCTAAAAGGTTTTATTTTGCTATGGTTGTGTTTAAAGCCATTAACAAAATGTTGCATCGTATCTCTGTTAGTGTGGGGGCATATGCAAAGACTGCATATATGCCTAAATCCTATTTTTATGTTGAATGAGTCCTAAAACGGAATTCAAATCCTGTTCATTTCTGTTACAGTGCTGTGATCATTGCAAGTTATTATTTTTAAAAAATATTGATAATCACATTCATGCATAGAAAGGGTGTGTAAGAAAGGAATAGAATTCATATTAACAAGGTGAATTAGGAAATATTTACAAAGGAGCAAGCACAGAATGAGTCTGGCTACAAATGCATTATCTCCCTGGCAACACAAACCTCAGCCTAAGCTTTCTCTTTAAGCTTAAGTTCTCTTGGCTACAAAAACAAGACCTCCTCTGCTTCCACACTGAAACTGGTACTCTGACTTCTCCATCCTGGTGGAAACGTGTACAGATTTGCCTGCAAGGATGGGAAATAATGGTTCAGCTGAGAGATGCAGATCGTCATCATCATCATTCCAGGAGGATCCACATCACCAACCAAGTCTGTTGAGCTATGTGGTGTAACAAATTATTGGAAAATATTACTGCTACTCTGAAGTCTGAGTAGCCAAGGATGGCTCAGAGGCGTTCAGAGAACTGCCAATCAACTATGCAAAGTTTGATATTAAAGTGATGTGCTCTGCTTCTGCTGACAAAAGGTCACAAAATGCATGGAAACAGGTTCTGCATCTATAAAGTGCTCTCTCTATCAAAGCTCCAGCAAGTTAATACTCGTATGTAAAACTTCTGGGGGAAGCAATCAGTACAATGGACCTGCAGGTCTACAAACCTTATGCATGAGTTGATACCAGTGCAGATAATTCCTGTGTTTGATCTCCTATGGTTGCATCAAAGTGGAATTCCCAAACAAGTGATTCTTTTGAGGACAAGTTTTTTTTAAGCACTACATTAGTATAAGAGAAAGGAGACATATCTTCTACTTGTGTAATTTCCTACCCACTGGGTAGATATATCTCCAATGGAAGAAAAGGGCTGTATATCTTCATAATAAAAAAACCTGGGAGAATGTTTAAATCTTTTCTAAATCAATACTTTGACTCAGGATTCTTACATTTTCCAGGAGAGCAGAGTACCATCTGCACTGCTCATTTCAACCCTGAATCAAACTCCTTAAGTATACAGTTACAGGAATTGTGGAGATGCTTGTGCAAATTGAACGGGATGTGAGCAGATGCTGATTTGTAAGCATTGCAACCACATAACAACTGCATAACATTCAAAAAGAAAGTCAAAACCTACAAGTGCTTCTTTATATTAAATGAGTATAAGATGCTCATACCCTTTTTTTGTAAATGCCTTAAACCACTGCAATGTGCTGTGGGAAAATGAGAAGGGATGTACATGAATTAGCTGCTATCCTTCAGTTAAACATTAAGTCTGTCATCCAGCACAGTGGGTGTTTGCACACCAAGAGGTTAAAGCACAACAAAACAGAATTCCCAAATAAGGCTTTGACTGACTGAGAATCCACCTCAGTCCTGTTGGACATTCAGGCCAGCTCTGCAGTGCAAGATGATGATCAGCAATTTGAGAAGTCCCAATAATAGACCACAGAGATTATCTGACAGAAATCAGAGCTAATGTGACATCTCACATGACTGTATGAGGCTGTTTGAAGATGAACTTCAATCAAGAAGGTCGTCTTTTCTCAGGAGGCTTCAACAGGAAGAACATGAGGGTGTCCAGATGGGATCACACAATTAATTGTAGATTGATGCACCACTGATTTTTACAGTTTTCCAAATTAGCTGGTTAATTCTAAGATAGCATATGAATAATCTCTGCTCACATCTCCATCACTTTCTAAGCTCTGGAAGCAGCATGTTACATTGAGGTTCATACATGAACCTGGCTGATTTATGTAGCCTTTGGAGATGACATGGATTATAGTAATTCAAAGATGAAAATGCTTTCAGAAGGCAAAGAGGAGGAGCGAAAATGTAGCAATCTACCCTTCTCTCCTAAGCTCTCCATCTAAAGTGGCACTTCTCAACCTTCTTCGCTATGTCACACAATCATTTTTATTTGTAACCAGATAAAAATAAGATAGAAAGTAAGATGCTCTTCCTGTTCTTTGCTTCCTTCCTTGGGAGTGTTTAGAATTCAGAGGGGAAAGGAATGGTTGATTTTTTTTTTTAATAACTGTTTCATAAACCACCTCCTCAGAGGCCGCTAGAGACTCTCAAGACCACCGCTGAACCACAGACTCAAGGCTGAGTAACACTGACCTGGAGTAAGTTCTTTCAATAGCAAGCAAGTCACTCGCTCTACTCTGATGGCAATGAGGGAAAACAATAATCCTGCTTTAAAATTTCATCTGCTTCTGGAGCTGAATGGCCATGCTTTGCCCCCTTCGAAGGACATATTCTAAAGGTTACAGTCTTGTTCTAGAAAGCAAACTCTTTAGTTTCAAACCGGTTGACAACTTAAAAAGCTTATCTGACTTTTACAAATCCATGCAGGTTTCATTCACTATAAGCTGTCTCTCTTGCTTTCTTTAGAAAAATGAATTCAGCTAATACTTGATAAAAATGGATCTATGCCTGTTAACGTACAGCAGCTGTTCAAAGTGGAGCAAAAGTGAAAAAAAAAAAAAGATGCATTTTCACTGAATTGGAAATATGGCATCAATTTCTTTTGTCTGTTTTTGTCCTCGTCAATCAACTCTTGTACCTACATAGAGTCTGCAGAGTCCCACATCTATAACCTGTAGCACATGAAGAAAAAAACATATACATATACACAAATTACCAGGAAAGACTTTCTTCAGGTTTGAAACTAGACACATTGCACCATGGTGAACATCACTAAGTTTTTACTCTAACAAATACAATTTATTTTATGGAAGGAATACTCCCACCCCAAAAGCTCCTGTAAAACAAACTGTGCAACCTCAACTACACAAACTAAAAATCCCAGTTCTTATTAACGTAAAGGATGCACTTAGTCCTTTCCAAAACATTCTTGAAAATGACTATATTTTAGTTTGAAAAAAAAAATTCACAGCAAAATTTTAACAAAATAATTTGTGTTATAAACTGCTACTACAAGTGATTCCTCGTGACCAGCAGACTTGAATGTTTATCTTACTATAACAGGCCCCAGCCATGAAATTTTGAGAACTCAATATCTTACCCATTTTGTTATAACGGTAATGCTATTTGGGTCCACGCCATTTGACTATGCACTCACCCTAGAATTTCACATCAGATTTTAATGACAAGGTGTATACTATAACAAAAGAAGAAAAAAGCCTTTGAACATAGACAAGTAGAAATGCAGGCTAAGAAAAAAAGAAAAATATGCAAATTAGATCTAAAGTGGTTTACTCGATAAGTTTTCACTATAAATCAGAGGTTCAAGGCAAGCTACTAACAAGGCTGATTCTACCAAAGATGCACTGGCCACTTAAGAGATCAATTGCCCATACCGTGTCTTTGACCAAGAAATCCAGAAAAACGAACTAGCTGCACAACTATGGCTTAAGCAACACTGACCATACATAACCTCAGGCCTCTCAGAATAGGTTACAAGCATCAAGCCAGAAGAGAATTACCGAGAATAACAATCAACATAGATTCTTTGTTCTCTTAATCCTTACAGTCTAACTTCATGTTCTCCAAGCTACTTGGCCCTTCAAAGCAGAAGAGGTAGTTGAATTTCAATCATATCATGGTCTGATTCAAAATAACCCATAATGGCACTCATTTCAACATTGCATAGTGCTGATTTTTATTCTGGGTATAGTGTCTGTTCTTCACTGTAGGAATTTCCATATGCTCCTTGCCCTGAATTTCAAAGAATAAGTTTGTCTAATGGAGCTGAATATTGAGATTTTCCCCCCATGACTTATTGCAATTTGAAAGGGGGGGAAAAAGTAACATGTAAATGAAAAGCACGTACAACACTATGTGATGATAAACAGCCCTTGCAATTTGCTTAGCTATAGCTTGTTCTTCATTCCCAGGGGCACTAGTCACTTTTATTATGAGATGACAGCTGAGTTTTATTCTCAAGATTGTGCAGATTTCTCACCTGACTAGCTCATGACTGTATATTTCAGGTCAGAGAGCAACATAAGCTGGGGTCTATTTTTCTTCTTCTCATGGCTGTTCTCCCCTGTCATTCTTTATGTTGATTTCCATTTCTCAGCCCCACCAGTAAGTTCCATTTTCTCCATTTATTTATTTATTTATTAAAGTGGATTTTAGAACAATCCACATGCCTTCCTTCATAGGGCATCTTGTGGACGGTCCACTCTCCATACCCTAAACACAGACCAGTTATGCTGTGTTCGTGAACTGTTGACTGGTATGTGGATCAACAGATGTCTGCTTCCTTGTTCTTTCATCACTATATCCATCTTCACATTGCGAGTATTTGGAAGTCACATTTTCTGTGTTACTGCAAGCAGACAATTTGCTGTAGTATGAGAGTTAAAGGACATGGGAGACTATCAGTGACATTTATCAGTAACAATTTATGTAACTTAAAGGGTAGAGCAGGGACTGCAGTTCAGAAGTTCAATTATCAGCTCTGTTGCTGGTCTGCAGGGTTACCTTGGGCTAGTTGCTGCCGTGTGGTGTTTTAGTTTTCCACATGTAAATGGGCAAATCATGCTACTTTGTGAAATACTTAAATCACATATATCTAGTATATCAAAGACTGGATGCCTAGATAATAGTGTCTACTATTTTAAACCTGCTTATAAACATCTGGCAGGGAGATATTGGCTATATCAATTGAATAGAATAGCTTCCATTTCTGAGTCCCTGGCTTTGAACCAGATTTGTAGCATCATCTCTGCAACTCTGTTGAGCAACTCTGTAATTGGTTGTTTCAGGACTGAAATGACAGTAAGAACAGACTTGAAGTTTGCTCTACCAGTTTCTACAAACGCTGACCTCCTTTTTCAGGGCTATCAAACTAGCATTGCTCCCCTTCACTGCTTTTGCTTAATAAAATAAATACAAATTAAGTACACAATCCACATCTGCACAGACAGGTCAAGAAATCAGAAAAGTTGGATAAACACCAACCAAGCCAGATGGAAGATTTAGTTAGCAAGGAGACTGCATAAAAAAGCTGTATTAAAATTTAAATCACAACGGTTGTTTTTCAGGGTTGGTAAGATCATCCTTAAATATTACTGCTGTATTTGGCTATGTCAATTACTCTAAGATAGGCTTTGGAAACTTCAAGGTCCCAAAAGTGAATAGTAGATTGATTCCTCTCCAGAAATTTTGCTTCATTGATTAAAATCTCTGCAAGCTTCCCACACAGCTCATGCTCTGCTCACCAGCTCACAATATTGATAACATCTATGCCTTTGAAATCATCTCCATCTAGTAACGTACACTATTTAGGTCATTTTAGCAATAAAATTCAGACTCCATGTTGCTCTTGCAATGCCACTCATAAGACTTAAGACCATCTCTCCATATTACAGGTTCAGGATCTAGTTTAAGAATGAAAAACCTCCCAGATCTGAACATTGTCAAGTAGATCTTTCACTTGTTAGAGGAGAACATAGTTTTCACATTACCCATGGCACTTGAATTTATTTATTTATTCCTCAAAATCTTCCTTTGGTAACCTTAGAATGTGTAAATTTTATTATTTTCCCTTCTCAGTTTAATCTTCAGGAAACAAAGAAACAATTCTATAAAATAATGAACCATTACCAATTTCCCCTCCAATTGGATGGGAATTGGAGGTTAAGCCCCTGAGGACCATCCCATGGTTTTGACCATTAAACAGATGAAGGATGAGGTGAAGCGTCCTGGAGACATGGGGTTTGATATTCTAAGCCATCTACTAGGCAAGTAGAAGCTCAGCAGATTTTCTCATAGATTCTTACTTGTGTTCATGTGATAAATTCATAGATCCCCAATGATTTTAATGGAATGTCTTAAACTTTCCATAATTTCTCTGTTTTCCCTTACAAAGAAATGACATTCAAGCAAGAACCACTTCGGCAGAAAATTCCTGGCCAATTTTATATCAAATACTGGTGGGGTATTTGATGGGTAACAAAGCTGAGTTTTCACAACATCTTTTTAGATTTTTACAAACCCGCATACACAGTTAAACACACATGGAGACTGGACACTTCCCCTCTGAAAAAAACAAAAATTGAAGTCTGTAGCTGGCTGGTTGTGATTAGGCTGTTAATATTTCCTCTCTCATCTTCTCCCTTTTTTATATTTTTCCCTAAAAAACCAAAAAAATACACCCTGGGCTTCTTTAATCTGTTTGAAACGCATGTTGGCCAAGGAGCTGCATTGCACTCATCTGTGGAGGCAACTGCTCACCCACCCTTCTGTCTGGAGAAGAGATAAATACAGAGGCTCAACAGAATTTTTCATTTTTCCAGTGTGCTTGCCTACTTAATCAAAATCCACCACTGCTGCCAACTGTCAGCAGACTTATGGTTTATAAATGTTGTATTTCAACAGGTGCTAATGCTGTATGTTATCTTAAAATAATAACAACTTTCATCTTGAGCAAAATTGAGATTTTTTGTGTGAGAAGGAGCGCACTTGCTAATGTTCAGCTTTATTTTAGTTCTACAACAGTCTGGCAGTTTAAGATGGGGTTTGAGCATTTGTATTTTGTGTGAAGGTGCTAGAGGATAAAGCTACTGAGTTTTCCCCAATGTTACCCTAGGATTCAGAAAACTTGAGCAGGGAAGAGAAGATATTCATATTGTTTAACATTATACAACTAGATCTAAGCCTCCCTAGACTTCAAAGATTCAAGGTTCTTCAGAGACCAGTTCATGGAAGAAGACTAACACAAGCACTTTGGATTAGTCTGTGTAGGGTAGCACCTCATTAACTAAGAGGGGAGACTAGTCTCCCAGCTTAGGCAACTAAGAGATTCTAGAACTGGACAGGATGAATGCCCTTTGGTTCTGCTCTCAGCTCTGCCACTTCCCTCATATACGAAGGTATCCTGCTTTGAGCAGAAGGTTGGACTAGAGATCCCCAGAGGTCCATTCTAACCACGTTTCTTTGATGTAGAAAGCAATCTCCTTGGGACATAAACCAAGTCCCATTAGCTTTAGGTACAGCATCCCACATTCTGGAGCTCTGCTTTTTTACTGAGGTGGGGAGGTGTAAACAGTAACGTAATAGAAACATTAAAAGATATAAATGCAGTACCCAGGGCTTGTCAGAAAGCCTTTTACTGGAAAAGATCCACTAAGTCCAAGTCCACCTTCCCAGATCCCTCAGATTAGAAAATTGCAACATGCAAACAACTTAAAAATATATATTTAATGTGAAGTATCATGAAAAGAAAAAAGAAAAAAAATAACCAGAGAGAAAGCTTCTAAACAAGAAAATCCCCACTTTTCTGAAAGATAACAATCTTATCAGATTTAGCAGCAGACCAGCATTTCAGAGGTAAAGCCTCTTTACTGCATTCCTGTGAGCAAACCCCCCGTGGGTCCATGCAAAGCTGAGGCATGTGGTGCATGGGTGCATTTGCAGAAGAAAGCCTTTACACTGGTAAGCAGTAACAGAACTTTCTTTAAACGGCCTACAGCAGGCCAAGGAGTAGTATGCTCTCATAAGCATCTCCTATAGAAATTGGTGGTCTTAGTATGTTTCTGTGATAGAATGGGTTTTGTTTTGTTCCTTCCATTGGTGATTAACTATCTCCAGAGCATCATACCTCTTAACCGCCACAGTTTATGGCATTCATCCTACAGCTGTAAGAGTCAGTCAGTGTTACCGAGAAACATACAGAAGCGTTTGACCCTCACTTGGCTTTGCCCATGGCTACATAGATGTCCTGCAAACAGAAATAGCCAAGTTACCTTTAACACACAAATTGAAATGATACTTGACAAAAGGTTTTCAAGCACGTACCTTCTGCATGAGTCAACATAAAAAAAGAACTTTGGAAAAAGATGAGATATTGAGTGTAGATTTCACAGTCCCTCTCTTCTGAATCTTGCACCTGCTTTACCAACTTAACAGCACTAGTACATGAGCAGAGACTTGACTATAGCTTTGATGGAGTGTTAATTTATTAGCACCTCAGAAAACAACATCTGGCTGCATAATTGTCTATGGGCTGCTTCTTATGGGATTACAGTGACTTGGATGAGAAGGACTGGGAAAAGAGTCAGGATCAGGTTTGATCAGGAAGACAGAAACAGATCCCTTCCAAACAAAGCTAGCTTAAGGGGGAAGATCTGACCACAAGGGTAAGAAATAAATCGGTTTGGGATTAGAGGTTTAAATAATACCACACAGAGATTAAAAGTACTTTATTTTGAGCATAGGAGAAGAGGCACAATCTCAAAGGAACAGTCAGAGCCATAAAGGTCGGGTGAAAAGAGAGCCAAGTCCTGGTGGCAACAAGCTTAGAGATCCTAGACAGAAAGTTCAGATTTATAGGCATGAACCTACAAGGCTCAGCAGGATTGGGCCCCTGTTGAGAGCAGAATGTACCATCCTAGATTTAATAAGATACTTTCAGCAGAGATAAGTCTAGCTAAAAGCAAAAGGAAAATACAGTGGGGCAAAAGGGATCCCTTGCCACAGGAACAGAAACAACAGGCAATTAGCAAGGAGGTGTATTTTAAGTAAGAAGATGGGTTACTGAAGGTTCTTTATCTGGTGGGGAGCAAGTCCTGAGCATGATTCCTGCAGAAGGAAGCATGCTTTCATCTGTTAGACCTAACCCTTCAAGAAATGATCCAGCCACTTCCCAGGGAATAAGAACACCAAAAAAACCCCAATGGAGAGCAAAGCTGGTACTCAAATCTTGGAGATGGAGGCTCGAATGTGTGTACATGCAAGTGGAGACAAAGAGTTCTGTTCTGAAGGAGAAAGGCCAGATTCAATCAGTGGGAAAAACTCTTGGAACTAGAAGAGTAGCAAAATTGCAACTCAAATGCTTCTTGCAATTACCAGCACAGAGTATCAAAATGGCACTAAGTCAAAAGAAGATCTGTTGCATCCTGGAAGCCTGACTGGCTGTAGCAGCCTTTCATCTGGTCTTCATTATTCTGTCAGATTTGGATAGTTCTAAAAGTGACAGGATTAAAAAAAAATTTTTTTTTTTAATAAAATCAATGTCTGTGCTACTGAATGAGTCATCAGCTGTCCGCTAGCACTGAGCCAAGAGTCTGAGGATATGATGCAGGTTAGGTTAATGCATCCTGAAGTCTCTATGTTATGGTCCACCCCTGTAGGTCACCTTCAAGCTGACACAGTAGTACCATGAGAGCTCAGCTCTTTGTCTGGAAACTGAAGGTTGTAGGATCCCTGCTTCTTTGCCCTTTCCCCGAAAAAGCAGCAGACAGGAGGCTCGCCCATGTAGCGGGGGAGCTTTTCTCATTGCTCATCATTCACTCCCAGTCCTTGCTGGTCATTTATCTACAGCAATGGGAGAATCTGCCTGGAGGTGTGTGCGGCTACCCCTTCTCTCCATTCCCTTCCTGGGGAGAACTTAATGCTAATGTAAAGAACTATTTAAGAGGACAACTGCAGTCCGCAAACGTTAGGAATAGGAGAAAGTAACACAGAGCAGGATCTGGAAACACACCAGCCAACAGAGTTCTCAGTGACTGGCTTTGTGTTTGCAAAGCAAACCAGACCTGGCCCGCTCACCAGCAATCCCTGCATACCTTTGTCCAGAGGTGTCCTGGAAGGTTGCTATGGCCATGACTTCAACACTCACTATGCAACACTTACTCTTGTTCCTTCTCAACATGCTGTCCACATCCCAGGTCTTGAATTCCTATTAGTTAGGAAGCTGCTAGAAACACAGCTGACATATATACAGTGTAATTGCACAGCGACAGCTGAAGAAAGCATTGAACAGTAGTCTAAGAACCAAAAGACAGTAAGGTGAGGGGGATGCTCTTGCAGTATCCCATGTTTTTGAAACTTCACAAGAAACATTATCACTGACTCTAACACTTCAAAAGAAATATAATTAGAAGAAATCATCAAGCGATGAAAAATCGTTATTGAATCTGCAGCAAGCTATCCACTAGGGTGTTTTGTTAAGGCTGGGCTTTTAAAGAGGAGCCTAAAACACTAACAAAATATTGACAGCATTTGCAATGAGGAATCAACACTAAGACTACACACAAAACCTTAGTAGAAAGATAGGGACTTTTTCAGAGCAAGAGCAATTGAGAATAGCTCTTTTCTAGCAATCCCTGCTTGAACTATGAGACTCAATTACGCCTCAGGAAAACTAAACCTCACATTTGGCTGCAAAAATTTCAGATACTTAGACTGATTTTGCAAGTATTTTCATAGAGGGTTACCATGGGATTTTAAACTTAAGTTTTGGTCACACCTTGCCGATGGAATAACAGCGCTCAGTAAATGAAGAAAAAGCCAACCCCCGCAATTAAGAAGGTTTGCATTTTCTTGTTAGTGCTTTTAGATTTCCCTTGGTCTTGCCTTCAGTCTCTTAACTTACAATTAACTTATCTCTGAGCTTGGCAGGTTTTCTGTCATGAGTTTTCATTTGTGACTGTAAGTTTTCATTTATGACTAGGACTGACCTACAGCCTAAAACTAGTTAAAATACTGTTGAAGCTCATTTTTCATTTCTACTGTGAATATCAGACCTGCACCCAGAAATTCCCTTCCAAACTGGTGACTTGAGTTTTTGCAGCTCTTCTTTAATAAGACTGCCAAGTTGCTAATTTAATTAACTTCATGATCACATGGACTGTCAACTCTGAGCCTCTTCCTGCCTTCTACTGACAGCAGTGGGTGAAAGCAAGAGCCCTGTACAGTTTCTTCGGGAACTTATGAGAGCGAGTTGAGCTGAAGTCCACAAGAAGACTGTGAGTAGACTCTAAATCAAAGGCAAGAAGGACCCCAGTTACTGTGTCAGGTGCCATTTCCACAATTCAAAGGCTATTTAAATGTTTTTACACTCTCCGACTAAGATTTAACACACGGCTCTTTTCTGTTGTTTCAACTTTTTAATGTCAGTAATCTCCCATTGAGGTAAGATGTGTAAGAAGGTGGCCAGAGCTCTCCTGGGATAGGAGGAAACATACTAAAATGTTAGAGTAGGCAGGAGAGCACCAGCTTGTCACTTAAATAAGGGAGCCTGGGGGTGCACTTTTCCGGATTCAAACCAAAGGGGTGTGGAAAAATATCTTGTTTGTCCTTATGATGAATTCTGCCATTTATGTAAATTAGAACAGCATTCACGAAATGTGGCATGTCTAAGTATGAGTAACAGCTGGGAAAAATTGCACAGCAGCTGCAAATATCAATAATTTATTATTAATTGGTTCCACAGCCATTTCTGAAACAGTCATGCCAAGAAGCTGTGCAACAAGATAACAATGTTATAGGGAATGATAAAAGTATGCATTTCTGTACTGCTGTCCTAGAATTTCCTCAAATATTTGGTATTGCCCACTTGGCTGCAGCTGTTTTTCTTTGAGATACAAATGTTATTACAAAATACAACCAAACAACAACAAAAGCAGCAAAAAGACAAACAAATCCATGCATTTGTGTTCACCACAAGTACACGAAGACAGAAATGGAGGTGGAATACACTCTAACCATAAATCCATTTTGCAGCAATTGTACCAATAGATATGGTTTCTCATCAGAATTAAATGGGGCTTTGGAAACCTGCCTGCTTGAATTTGTGGGCGCTGAATCCACTTCTGTTTTGATATTGTATGTTATCAATTAATTTGACTGAACTTCCTGGGCAAGTTATTAAGTTCCCGTGCCACTTCCTCATTATCTGTCAAATAGGGCTAACAGTATTAGCCCTAGTACTTTACAAAGGAGATCAAGGATTATATAGAACTATGAACAATTCACAAATCCTGGTTGAAAATTGCATGCCAACATTTTCCTCTTATCTGAAAACCTCCAACCTCCCTTCAGTGTCATTAAAAGAAGACTTATTCTAATATATTATTTTATAAAAACAAAATAGACAGTAAGCATTTAAGATAATCATTTGCCTGCAATCATAGCTTGACTGCCATTCTGCTTGTTTTCTAAAACGAATCTATTTTTGAAGGTGACCTGCATTACTGCAGTGTTAATAAAAATGCACTGTGTGTAATCGGTTATTATTTTATCTCTAAGCATATTCAGTCGTTCAAAAGGTGTAAGCATTCTCAAGGGGAGCATCATTCCAGTAAGAGAAGACTCTTCTTCAGGAAAAAAGGGGGTCAAATCTTTCCCCAAAGTACTAAGTCCCTAGCAATACTGATCTATTTAAACACTGCATAATATATTTCATATTTAGATTGCTATAATGTCTTGGACTTTGCCACATATTTATGTTTTGCCACAAGAATAACTTATTTTCCTGTCACTGTAGATGCAGGTGCCTTCTGAGATCCCACTGGCCACAGTTCAGGTGAAAATCTTTCTCATGAAAAAGAATTACTTAAAAATAACGCTAAACTGCTGAAAAATAATTTAATTTTCAAGAAAAACTGCCCAACCATTTGCATCCTTCTTGTTTTTCTTTCAGTCATGCTTTCTTGATGTATTCCCAGGAAACTTGAGATTTGTAAACAAAAGCATCTCATTTTTTTATGTTTAGTCTTAGAAGTACAGTATATGTACAGGATTCTAGGGTTACGGGGAGGACAAACCCCCTGATTTCCAGTATTTCCCAGGAGCAATTTCATGATGAAATGTAAGTAGCTATGGAAACCATCTCTTTTGTTTCCTGTACCATAGTCTAAATTTCTAAAAGCTTCCACTCCTAGAGAAGGACACCACTTCCTTACCATGATACTATTGCAGTACCTTTTTCCACTCATACACAACATGATGAGTTCAGCTGCTCCACTCCAAAATAGAGAAAACTGAGTTTCTCAGTCTGGAGCAGTATGTTTGATCAGTGGGGCAAGGCAGGGAGAGAAGGTGTGTGACTAACACACAGCTTTCAGCCAGAGCTGTGCAAAGGGAGTAAGATCTATTTAGAGGAAGTACTACGGTATGTAATACCCTGCATTATCTTTTGATTACCTGTAAATAGTAATTGCATAGAGTACCCGTGGTCCTATCGAATTAAAGTTTGAAGTCCTATAAGGTGGGAAATTGGATATGGTATGGATCGAGAATGAAGAGATCTAGGAGAAACTCCTTGGTTAAATTCAGATATTCTGTGTAAACTTGGGCAAATAATTTCATCTTTCCTCCTTTCCAATTTTCACAGAGAAAATGGGAATCACACATTACAAGAGTTGTGTAAGGATATATACAGCTTGGCTCATACTTTTATGCCAGCTAATGAAAGAAAGGTCTACGGTTCATTTCTCAGTAATTATCTCTTCCCCGATGATCTACCAGGATGGCGCCAATCTTCTGGGTCACTTTTGCCCTGTGTTGGGGCCTAGAGAGGCCACAAGAAGCGGCCACTATCTGACACCTTCTCCCCACACAGCACCCTAAATGTGGCGACTACCCGCAAGATTAAAATATAGCTCTTACAACAAAATTCATTTAGATTGTATTCTCTACTGGCATTATTTAATAGATGGCATTTAATAGATTAGCAACAGGAGGAAGTTATGTCTTTTCAGTCTTTATTGCTTGGTCAGGAGTAATTTTTAGTACTAGTTATAAGTTTCTGTACAATGCATGATTATGTATTTAACAAGCCCCTACTGTAAATGAAATCTGCTGATTCTACAGAAAACATCCAGCCAACCATGATTAATAAGGTAACAGAGAATACAAAGCATTTTAGTTCAACTAGCACATTTACCTTCCATTCTTTTACACAGGTTTTCATATCTATAGGGGAAAAACTCTCTTCAAAAAGAGAAAAATCTTAAAAATAAATACAAATATACATCCATAGGTATGTATTTGAAAATTTCTCTGCACATTGTATAGCTTTGGCCAGGGCGTGATGGACATTTCACAGAGATGACAGCACAAAAGAAAAGTTACATTGGTTCCAAGTTCATGGTGTGACTGGCTTGAACTTTATAAAATATATTAATTCAGTTAAAAAGAAGCCTGGAGTAATTACTCTATCTTTCAGTGTCCAATTCAATGTGGGAATCCCTTCTGAAGGGACAGTAGCAAAGACCAGCCATAGCTGCACTCTTCCCAGTTAACTACTACTTTTTGCCCTAAAGTCAAAACAAATGTGATCAGTTCCACACAGAAACAAGTATCACAACTTGTGGTCAGACGCTCAGGTGCTTTGAAGTGCCCTATCGTCATTAATTCCTGGGCAAATACAGAGATTTATATCAATTTAAATCTGGCCTCCATTACCTAAAGGCCAGAACCACAGTAGATGAAAGTCTGATCTGGGCCTGGGAAAACCAGGATGTCCCTTCTGCCTCTACAGTGATTTCCAGTGTGACCTTGGTAAAAGTCACTCTATCTCCTCCTGCCTCCGTTTCCTTTTCTACAAGAATAGGACAATGACACTCACCTCCTAGAAGTGTTTTAAAGTTTTCTGATGGGAACTGCAAAATGAGAGCGCCAAATATCTTTATAAGTGTAGGGCAAAATAATCAAACTACGCTCTGAAAACTATGCTCTGCAAATATTTTGAAGAATGAGGCAACAGATTTTCTTCATCTGATTTGTTCCCTCCTCCCCACCAGATTTTATTCTTATCTAAAACTTCCTCTTGAAAATCTCATTTAGTTTCATAACCTGCCTGGGAATCCTTTGGAACAGTATATACTTTATAAATGCAAGATAATACCCAGTGTTTCCAGGCTTCTGCATCTAACTAACATTCATCCAAAAATGTAAACAGATTGAAAATTTTGTCATAAATGCTCCATTTCTTTCCCCAGCGTTCCATAACGTTTAAGTGGGGAAGCAAAAGAACTGATCTAACTACGTTTGCTTATTGGTAGATGACACAGAGCTCATTAAATCATGTGCATGAGCTGGATGCCAAACACTTATGTCTATTGCAAGATTAATTCAGAAACAGAGTGAATATCCTTACACATTTAGGGCTTTGGGCACCAGGGTATTTGGCTGGGATATATGAACACTGCCCAGCCTAGAACAGAGTCAATAACAGAAAGCCAATATTCTCAAGTAATATTTGAAATCTTAGGAGAGCCAGAAAGTCTTCTAGCTCTTTCTTGGTTTAAGTCACTTGATGACAGCTTCATTTCTTGCACATTCAGATGTCATACAAAGTGTGATTTAACTTTCTGTAATGATCTTTCAAGGGTAGGGTCAATTTTTCTCCTTTCTTTAGTGTATTAACATTTAGTGAATGAATTCCTCTCCTTTCCTCTGTGGATGCACACTACATAAGGTTACCAGTTGAAAAAGACTGAACCAAACGACACTTTCAAAGACCCCAGAGTAATTCCAATCCTTGCAAATAGAGTTCCTCATGCCTTTGGAGAGGAACTCTGGTTTCTTATGAAGGCTCCGATGCACATACAGGCCTGGAACATGCTTAACATCAGCATTTACAAATGCAAAAATGGCAAAATAGTTTCAAATTGCAACTACAGGAATGGAAGACACCCCACCCCCAACCCCTTTATTAAGCTGGCATTCAAAGACTTTTGAGAAGGTAACGTTCTGGCATACCCATTGAACTGAAAATAGAATCCAACTCTGTAAAATACTGTTTTGGGGGAAGGCATATATTAGTGCCCCAGGGCAGTTTGAGAAATTTGACTAAAAATCACTCTTCTAACAATACCTCTGTGGCATATCTTTCAGTATTATACCTTCTAAGGATCTTTAACAAATACTTACTGATTAGAAGCCTCAGATTTTTCTTGCTGTACTGTCTGCCTGCTTTTTACTGACCATTACTGTTTAAGACAATTTTTATTGGAATAAGTTGAATAGTTAGTAACCATTTCTGTAGCTCACTCACTAGTTTTCTGAATACTGGTGCATATTTAAAGCTACTTTTTTTCATTAATTGGCTTTTTCATCGTCCAGTCTTCCCAGGGCTGGAATAGTAGTAACTTCTAGCCCTACTTTCAGGTATACGATCTTGAGATAGCAGTGTCTTAGGGAATGACCTAGATCTTTTGCAATCATTTAGCTTGCTACCGTACACTGTACCATTCAAGCTACTATCTAAACTCTACTTGTGCCATGTATTGTATTTTTAAAACCACATGCAATCTGGATTTTCATTTCAGTCCAGGTCTGGTGTTCATCCCCAGAACAAGATAGGTAATTAAACATGTTACTTCTGTTCACATGCTTCTGTTCCACCACCATCATCACCACATTTGAACCTTAAATGGTAAACACAAGGTCAGAGAATGGCATGCATTGAATAATTGAACGTGATTTCCCTGCATGGAAAAAAAAACACTATAGAACACCACTAATGCAGGTCTCATGGGTCCTGCAAGGTCACTCCACATTAAGCCAGGACTACTTTTCCTGATTCCAGGGAACATGAGGCTGTTTGAAAATATGTCCAAATTATGAATCTTACCAGCAGACCTGCATTCCCAGAAGTAGCTCAGCAAGCTAGTCATCATGAAAACAAATGGTTTCAAATTAGCTGCTAGAAATTTCAAGTTCAATTATTTCAATTTGTTAAAAAGAATGAAAGAAAACACATACAGCTGTTCTTTGTCTTTGCTTCTTCTTCCCTATATGCAGACAATGTCTCAGTAAAGCAGCAGTGATATGATGCAATGTTTACTGCTGCTTTTGAAAGGGTGCTTTGAACAAAAAGACAGTTCTCTGCAAGCCTCTAAAATCCTCCTGCAGAAAAACAACTAGGAACATTAGGCAATACTTTCAGCTAGATTAAGACACTATTGCTCTAATAAAAAAATAACAACTACAGACAACTATTTAAAAAAACCCAAACAGACAAACAGCCAAGAAGGTAAAGAAACAGCCTAAGTGATTTCAAGGTTTAAGCAAGTTAGTTTACTTGGAAGACGAAGATACCTTCAAGCACATCTTTATAACTGGTATCAAAAATCCAGATTTATCTTGCTGAGAATACAAAACCTGACAGAACATAAAGCAGCAGATCAGTGAATAGGTCTGATACCACTTTCTCTGTTCACAAAATTTTCAGCTGAAAAAGGAAACTGGAAGACCTTCTCCCTGTTTCTGAATATCTTGTTACATAAAAACATATTTAAAAACCCCAAAACAACAGCAAATAATTAAAGCCCAAACATGTCATCCAAAGGCCTAAATTTCTGAAATAGATGTTGATTTGGAGGGCTTAGTTTGAGCAGTCTGGAAGGGATTTTCTAAAAATTATACCTTTTTTATGGAGCCTAGTAGACATGCTTTAAAAAAGTCTAGACGGAGATTTTTGCCTGTGCAGCCAAGTTTCCCAGCACTGTCGTACATTGAGGGCTGTAGCTAAAAGTTTGTGGAAGGGAAAGGTTAGAAGTTTGCGCACTTGTAGATAAAATGAAAAAGTCCTGATCCCTAAAACCTCCTGAAGGTCATCGGAAACTCCATCCTCATCAGTTCCAAGAGCAGAGAGAAGCTCCCCCTCCTGATAGCTTGCCTGGCTTGCAAGATCTAACTTCAGCATTGCAAAACTTTAGCTGTGCTGCTTGTGTCAGATACACCCAAAAAGGAAGAAAAGATTTGAATCTCAGACTTCTATCCAGAGATGCACTAATGATTCCTTTTCAAGTTAAACATGAAGGGGCTGGAATATTCCATATTCCTTACACAATAATTTTGGGGAGGATGAGACAGGGTGTGGTGCTGGATACCAATAAGAGAACTACATGAACACATTTGACAGCTGCTACAGGATATGAAGGGCTGGATTCACAATCCATAAAAAATAAAAAGCTGTGCTGTAAAAGGCATTTATGCCATCTTTTATTTAAATCTAGATATTACTGGATGGTGATGCATCTTATACCTGAAAGCAATTACGTTTATTTCCTTGACACACACCCAGCTTAGATCCTTAGTCAACTTGATGGAGATTTTTTTTTAATTAGTATTTTCAACCTGTGCTCTTCAGATACATAATGGCACAGAAATGCATACTGCCATAATATGTTTGGAGCAAGAACCCCTTCTGGAATTACTGTGTACTGAGCAGCAGTTTCACAAAGCATTGCTAAGGCCACATGACATGAACTTTTGCTATTTTAAAGGTATCAAGTCTTTGGCAATGTCTGACATGCTGACTTTTGCAGACAATATTTGCAACAGCTACTTGTTAGAAGGCATCATCAAATTGTCCTAACACACAAAGATATTATTTGAGACTTCAGTGGAGTCAGTCCTGTTCTGCTATCAGGAAATCAAGTGTTTCTTCAAATCATGCCACAAAGCCAGTTCTCAGTTTGAATCCTCCAGCTTATTTTTCTTACTTTGAATGTTCGATCTCACTGGTTTAGCACTGGATTGCTTTCCTCTCCTAGTGACATTCCCTAGAAGAAAATCAGGGAGAAGAACCACCCCTCAGAATTTTTATTAATTTATCTGTTTCGGGATACTTACTTGCAAGAAAGGTTGAAGGTTTATCAATAGTGACCAAGTATCTCAGGAAACGTGCAGAAGGTCAGAACTCAGCCTCTCCATGTCTTCATATCTCATCTGAATTCTGCTCCAGTGCTTCTGTTGAAGTCTCTGGCACAAAATTTCATATCCCTGGAAATGGTTCAGCCACATTTCAAGAGCATTTTTCAATCTGTCTCTTCCTCATAGTTTTACCTATAAGCTGACTTTGACCATTACCATTTTCTTTCAAGCTGTCTTTTCATCACTGTCTTCACTGCAGTCTGACAGCTATTTTGCTTCAGTGCCCTGAAGAATCTTACCCCATACTGACCCCTGTACTTAAATTCAGTTCCTGCTTCTACTTTCACTCATGAATATTTAACTGCTGTATTTTACACCTGCTGGATCTCATTTTCTGTCATTAAGATCATTCAAGTTTACTGTGGGGGAAAGAAAATAAAGTGCTTTGTGATGTCAAATAATTCTCTGAAATTATTCTGCTCGCAGATCTAGTCCCATCATATTCCTTTTAGCCTCTGTTTCCACCACCAGGTCTTACTTACTCTGATGATCCCTTAGTCAGCTGCCACCTTTTCCCACAACACAGGCCCTTGGATAAACCTTTTCTAAGTATTCCTATCCAAAATAAAATAAAGAGAAAATTCCCTTAGAGAGTCACCTTTACTGTCTGGATAGGGGTTAAATTCAGAGATCGTTCTATGAACTTGATTCAGAATTTATGACCATTTCATTCCTTGCACCAGCATGAAAATGAGATTGGAGGGACCAGCAGCACTTTCCAGTATCCACACACAATATAGAAACAACTTCAAAGGCTAAAGACCAATTTCTTCCCTTTGAAAGCTTTTCCAGTCTGCAGTCCAGTCAGTTGTTCTAGACGTTGACAGGCTTCAAAAGGATCACTCAGTTGAGGAAAAACTGATACATATATTCTTTAAGGTTGAATCAGAAAAGACACTTAATTCTTAAGAACTGATGAAAGACTGGTATCATAAGGCCTGCTTTGGCACCAGTGATGCAATCCTGTCAAGCCCTGCTTCCCTCTGTACAGCTTCCTTAACCACAGAATCATAGCATAATTTAGGATGGAAGGAATCTATGGAGGTTACCTGCTCCAACCCTGCTCAAAGTAGGAGTCATGACACTAAAAAAAGAACAGCGATTAAAAAAAGGAAGAAAGAAAAAAACCCCAACCCACAGAGCAGGTAAAGAATCTGATTTACCATGCTGCAGTGGTCCATGGTTTTAGGCCTTGACTAAAACAGCTGACAGCTCCTTTGGTGTTACCCATTTCTCTGTGGCTTTCCAATATAACCCTGTTGAGTAGCCACAACTCTGGATAATTACTCTGTTAACAAATTAAATTATTCCACTATTATACTCCTTACTTCAGAATGTTGTCCTCCTTGGCAAGCTATTTAGGTCAGAAAAAATTTTTCAACTTGCTGTTCAACCACTTCTAGTCCAATTTGCAACACATTGTTGTGAGGGCCCACTGATAATCCTTTTCCACTATGAAAACTGGACATTTATCCTTTGTTTCCTACTTCTTAAAGCAGCTAATCCACAGAAAGAGCCTTCCTCTTAGCCCATGACAGCTCAGTTACATTCAAAAGTCTTGATGATGAATCTTATTTGAAAGTTTTTTTGGAAATCCATCTAATGCAGCACAAACCAGATCACTTTTCTCCCCATATTTATTGATTCCATTGAAGAACTCTAATGGATTTGTGAAATATGACTTCCTTCTACAAAAACAAGGTTGTCTCTTCTCCGTTATATTTATCTAGGTGTCTATCAATTCTGTTTATTATAGTTTTCTACCATTTTGTCCAGGACAAACATCAGACTTGCTGGTCTGTAGTTTCTCAAGTTTCTCCCAGACCCTTTTTAAAAGAAAAAAATCCTTGTTGTGGTTTTATATTTCCTACCTTCCATTCTTTACAACCACTGCAGAGTTCATTTCAGTTCTTCGGAAACCCTTAGTGCCGAATTTTGGTTGCTTTGATAGGGTAACACTTCAGTTTTTTGATACAGGAGAAGAAATAACAGAGCAATTCATGCATTGTCACAACAGTTTATGACAAGTCTGGCACTAACAGAATTCTTTTTTTAATGTTGCTAATAAGACAACTGGAATTTTGGCTTAAAACTCACTCTTTCTCCCATGGTACTGCAGAAGCGGTTAGGTTCTTGCTGGCTCCTGCAAGCTAATGCCAGCAAAGGAAATGGAACATGCCATTGCTTTCTCACTTGCAGAGGAAATAAAAAAAAGAGCAAGTTTGATCCGTTACTGATGACTAAACAGAGTATCTTGTGGCTGAACTCTAGCTATAAGAATGACATTATTTACTTAGTAAAATTGTGCCAATTTTGCACTGAAAGGTAGAAGTGTTGAGGAAATAGGAATTTGAAAGTTGATGATGAAACACATCACTAGTTCTAACTATGTATAGATCCTTTGTCTTGGGAGGTTTTTCCTTCAGTCTTCAACAAGTGGAGACTTATTCTGTTATTTGCTGATATTTAGGCACAGGCATAAAGCAAACGAGCTGTAAAACAGAATCTTCCATGTTACAGCTTCTGCAGATTAGGAATGCTATTTGTTCCAAAATTGAATTACTGTCTATCAATAAAGCAATAAACAGTTTAGAACTATGTAAAATTTTTAAATGGTATAAATTGTTTAAAATTAACACTTTCTTTCCATAAAATAAATCTGATCATGTGACCCATATTTAGATTCAGGGATAAAAACAGATTATGCAGGTTCTAAATAACGTACTTTGCTGTTGAATCCTGATTCTTATTTGCTTGTTTATGATTGAACCAGAAGAATCATAACACATTACTGTTTGCAGTATATATTTCATTAAGTCACACCATAAAGCATATTCATATTGTACATTTTAGACAGTGAACAAACTTGAGGCAAAACTCATTACCTGCTGATAGCTTTAATGTCCTTGTCGGTAAAGGGACAGAGTGTTCATTTATAAAAAGTAGGAAACCTGAATGGTGTATCTGAGTATTCAAATACATGCAGTGTTAAGTATACAGTGTTTTAATGAAAGAATCACGTTGCCAGGCAGATTATATAGGCTGCAGTATTAAACATCAGTACAGAAAGAGAGGTGTTGGGAAAATAGGGACATATTTCTAGATTAAATTTACCAGATGCAGTGTGATTTCACAACAGAAACATTAGACAGAAACAGTAGGGTTACCTTAATAGACCATATGGTCACCATCTAATGTCCCCATAAACCTCGGAATACAAAACTGACCTATAAAACACAAAGGCATAACATAACGCCCGCTGCTTTCCTATTCTTATAAGAGTTTAGTCCAAATCACTTCTTCTTACTTCTATGACTATACTATTGACTTCAGTGAAATTGCTTGCATCAACAACCAGAAAGGTATCAAAAACCTAGGAACTTGTATTCTTTTCTCAGTCTGCCTCCTACAGATACATGCATTGTCTTGCCCAACCAAAGCATTCTGAATTGCACAATAATTTTAAATATATATCAAGGTCAATCTGAACATGGAGAGAAAAGGTGGCTTTTTAACTTCACTCTTCACATTACAGCACATGAAGTATAGGTGCCAATGGAATCAGCTACAACCACCAAATGCTGATTAGTAGTAAAATAACTGCTATGAAATATCTTGGGGAAAATGAAAGCAGTTCTCCTAATCCTAGTTCTACCTTCAACTTTTCCATTACTGTAAAGCAAAAATTCCTGGATTCCAGCACTGTGTTGAGACCTGCTAACTAATACCTTTTTATAAAATAAGGATTTACAGCATTTTTACAGCATCCTACACCACAGAGCCCACTCCGAAGACAGAGTTGTTAAAACATTAAAACAAGAATGAGAAGTCATTAGCCCTTAGATGGTGATCAAAACTATGGCCCCACTCTACTATCACCATCAGAGACAGTCCTGGTCAGAAATTTGTTTCTTTATTTGTGTAAGTACCATACTCAATTTATCACCTGAAGGTCACAGAGGAAGTCATCAGCGAGGAACGGAGCTGGATCAAATACTTTACATTAAAAAAAAAAAAAGGAACAAAGTCACGACTTCTTGCCTCTTTGAGAGATCGAGGACCAATGAATACTGACATATTTTAGGACACAGTGAAGAACTGCAAGCCAAGCCACATGAGCTGTGCTACGCTGCAAAGTGTTTGAGTGCTCTAAAATATTTTCATACTCCAGAGGTTGGAATAGGGTATGAATTTATGTTTTTTGTTGCTATGGTAATTTGTATTGTCAGAGTTTTAATAACCTCATCAAAAACACGCATTCAAGAGCAATGTGGCACCTCTACATAATTTAACACCAAGCCATTCCTAGCTTATGGTACCATTTGAAACACTGCACAAGAAAATTAAAAACAAATAGAAATAAATCACCACAATACTGAAACCAATAAATATTTAGGCTGAAAAGGTGAGCAGCCAGTGGAAAGAAAAAAATATTTCCAGAGAAATGATGGAAGCCTCTAACACAATTATTCTCCTACCAACAGCAACAGCAAGGTTAGCCAACATCAGTAGTAATTAGACCAGAACTATGGTTTTGTTTGCTTATGTGTGCGTGAAAAGCCATTTTAACCAACGGCTTTTCAAAAATCAGATTTGTTAGTCTTGAAGTACAAAGTGTACATGTTGCTAATATTCGGTTAAGGCAGGTTAAAAATCAAGGCTACAACCTACAGAATATTAGGACTACTATACATGACAAGTTCTTTTTGAGTTCAACTTCATTAATGTCAGTGGCATTTCATAAGGGTGTAATTTGGTCCTGTATCTAAATTTCCTCAGTGTCCTAGTACGCTATCAAATGACTCGTATCATTTATTTGGTAGCTTTACATGCTGCTTGTGCATCATTTGCAGGAAGAGTTAATTATGTTTCAGCTCTTTAGTTTATTTTTCTGCTTGAAATTTATTGCATTTTAATAGTTTTTCTAACTCTCTCTAGTGCCTAAATAAGGGAGGGAAACGGAACTTTAATAAATAGTTATTTTTCCATTGTTGTTATGGTATAGTGTGTGAAAACGGCAACACCTTCGACTTCCTTAAGTTTTTAAGCTGTATTAAGAAAGCTCAAGTTATACAGTACCAAATACTAAACACTGTGTATTAACTTAACTGAAGCCAAAAAAGAATCCAGTATAGTGTGAACTTGAATTCATTTCAATGACTGACAGATGCACAAAGTGTTACAACCCACATTTCCCCTCTGAATGCTTAGTTTTCCTCTGGACTGTTTTATTTTCCTCTGGACTGATTCTTTGCATCCTGTCCCAACATGTATTCTAGCCTTTCTTCAGCCACAATCATATAATAGCTGCTATTTTATTATATAAGCATGGTTTTAGTCTTACTGAAAACAAGACAACAAATATTTATTTATTGTCCTAGCTTTCACTTGCAGCTAGTATATGTAAAACTGGTACTGATCCTTCTGGCTTCATATTGCTACTGAATAAGAGAGGAGAACAACTTAGAAGGCAGGTGCTTCAAGGCACGAATATACATTGGCATTTTCATGGAATGGATGACATATTCAGTGGATTTGCAGAAAACCTTGTAACAGGGAGTTCCAAAGAGACTAGTAAAAAATCCTGCAGGAAATAAAATTTCTTTTAACACTGTGATGTTGAGGTTGGTAGTGAGGCCAAGTCTAGAAATTATTGCATAGGTAAAAGCTCCTGCATGAGCAAAAGCATCTCCTCTTAACAAAACCAGCTCCCTCCCTGCTTCTAGAGTTGCTCTGATGACCAAATTGTTTATTTCTCAGGAAAAGGAAGAGTTCACAACCTGAAATGCCTCATAAGGGAACTTCTTGATTTTGGATCTGTCTCACCATTTTAAGACACGCCATCCTCCTCAGTAACCCAGGTCTGTGCTGTGGCACCAGAATAAGTACACTTACTCCTTTCCAGTCCTCAAGGAGTTGAAATTCTCCCTCAGTGCAAGGAGCTAGAAAGAGGCATATTCACCGTGAATATTTTAATAGTCTTGAATACTGTAGGCAGTAATCAGAGGTCCCCCAGGTGCACAATTCTAAATGAATCTCATATTGAGCTTTTATTTTTAGACAAATATGATGATCAAAATTCAGAATAGCACAGTTAAGGTTGTCACTTTGTTTCAAGGGACTTAAAAAATAACCGGACTTAAAACATTTAAGGTTAATTAAGGAAAACAAAAAGATGTATACCGTATAGAGAAGCCTTGTGTAAAAGTTGTGAATCGCCACGGGATAACAAGTGATCTAATTTCATTGGTGGCCTTGTGATGTGAGTGGGAAAGCAGAAATATACAGAATAAATAAGACAGAAGAAAAGGTTTATACTGGGTGGAGTTTGCCAAGAAAGTTCCATTTATATCAATGGTGTCATCACCTATGGAAGAATAAGCAGGATTTGAATATCATGGGAGGACACAAAAAGAATTACAGGTCATTCCATCAACTATTCTGTACTGGCATAGCAGGATCTTCTGAACGTTGCTCCATCAGCTCTTGAACACCATGAACTGTTGAGATATCCTTGATGTTGCAAGTCACAAACTATTCTTTTCCAACTGTATGCGCAAGTCTACAAGTGTTAAAATAACACTTTTGTTGCAGCCATAAAATTACTTTATCTTTCCTTGTTTTCAATTTTCAGGTATTTACCATCACTAGATCCTCTATATTAAATACTATTAAAATATACATATTAATTTTCTTTACTCTCTTTTCAGCTACTGTAGCCACCAGCAGAGACAAAAGCTCTTTCTGCACCTCTCTAGAGCAGAAAATCTCTTCCTGTTAGCAGAGAGTGCAGTTGCTTAGGAGTCTGTAAGGTCCTGTAAGAATTTTAGTAGCTGTAATGTGGGATGTTATTGTATCAAAGCAAGTTTTAGCATCGATAGAATAATCACAACTCAATTCCTCTTTAAAACACTGGGTTGTTTCTTTGTTCCATCTCACAATTAGAGTGTGTGTCAGACCCTAAGCAAGAAGGCTTTTCAGATACCTGTTTAGAAATAATGAGAACTTGACTCTGTGCAAGCTGTTTGAGAAGGCAGGCAGCTGTCTACTTAAGTACCCAACCTGGGATCAGGCTGCATCTTCTCTGATTCAGTGAGCTATGAAAGCATATGAAAGAGGAAGCCAATCAGAAAACTCTTCCCTCTTCCAAAAATCACTTTCAACAAAAGCATTTCTTTCTTTACTTGAAGAAACGTTGCCTACCCAAAAGGAAAAGCTCTGTACTTTTATAAACTGCATCCCAGATAGCCAGTGACTACACCAGTCAATACAACATTTAGCCAAAATTTCACGGTCAGTGATATTGCACAGTGTTCCTGTCACCTATGTACTTCTTCAGCTCCTTTCATATAGGTTCTGGGCAGATCACCAATCCAAGAAAATACTGATTGAGGAAAGATTTGGTCAAATGATTTTCATAGTTCCCTTATTTTCACAGCCTCCCAAGAGCTGTTCAGGATTCAGATAAGAGACTTCATGTCCATCTCTGCTTGCTCTTGAGTACAACCAAACAACATTTCTACCAATACTAGAGATTCAGACACTTTGTAGGTCTGTCATCAGTCTCTGTTTCACAAATATTTTAAGACCAGGCTGTACGGTAATCACTCCATAATCCAAACTGGAAAAGAGCCACTGCTTGGTGTGCAGAAGCATAGCTGTCAGTCTCAGATGACATTTGTGAGATGACTTTTTTTCCTTTGAAAGACAACATTTTCATGTTTCAGTCTGGAAGAGGAACACAGCCCTGTATTTATACCATATTTTACAGTCCTTTATCCACAATTATCAGATATGTCCCCATTCTTGTGCCATTGCTACCTATACTGGGGCTAGGGGTTGGGTCACTGGTCTCCTTGTGTTTGGAAACAGGGGCTGGGAAGCGACGGAGTAATAATGACTGGTGTCCTGCTGCCATCCATTTCTCATGGTAATGACCTACCTGTTCTAGGAGGTACAGCAGGATCAATGAGTTGCGTCAGACTGGTGCAGGTAGGGAAGGCAGTGATGGTAGAGGCAAAGGTGGGACAAGTTGACTCTGATTCATGATTCTGTCCTGGGCATAGTCCCTATATGGTTTGAGAAAAGTACTGCCCTTCACCATGGCAAACTGGAAAAACTTAAACCTAGCTTTCAGTTTTCTCACAGTAAGTGAGGTAAGACATGCCTGTAATCCACAGATTTTTTTGTTCATTTTTACAAGCCATATTCCAGTCATAAACAAAGCCAGAGTTTTCTGAAGAAAATGAATTCCTATGAATAGCTCTGTCCAATTATTAAAAAAAATTCTTTGAAAATTTTGCTTACAGACATGAAAGGGAAATTTGACTTTTAGAACATCACTTTTTGGGGGAACAATGAATTCCTTTTTCAAAGTGAAATGTCACGGAAGTTTTCAACAGAGGCTATCAGAGCAAGTACAGCAATTTATTCAATATTCTAGAAACTGCCAAGGCAGAATTGATGATAACATGATCAAGTTTGCAATTCAATTTGTTTCTGTTCTTTTCATTTTTTAATTAAATCTTGATAGTTGTAGGACAGGACGACTTTTCTGTATCGCAAGTGAACAAACTAAATTCAGATGCTCCTTTACCCTTTTTCTTCCCCTGCTTGCTTCACTTATTACAGAAGAACCACATGTGCTGCATTTGATGAGAAAAGGAAATATCTAGTACAAAGTGTCTCCTGTGAAATGATGGGAACTGATATTATTCCCTTTATCATCTGACATCTAGCCAATTAGCAGCAAAAGATTGCAGGAGCTGATCAATTAGGCCCCATAACCTGCTTAAAGTTAAAAGGAATTTTAAAAAAGAATGCAAAGGGGAGTGCTGATTTTCTTTACAGCAATGAAGTGATCATGCCATTAGCTATAGTAACGGAAGAACATTTTCTCTAAAGCCGGTCAAAAATAAGTTGAAGCCATTTTGACAGAAAAAAAACCCCTAGATTTCTGCAAAAACCTCATATTCAAAAAACTTCATTTGAAATGCTCAACTTTCTTTAAGTTAATTTGGAAACAAAATATTTCAACAAGCAACAAAAGTTCTGTTGCTTGTTGAAATACTACATTGCATTCTAGAAGCACCTTTCCAACAGGTCCATTTTTTAAGTCTGTGAAAATCTTCAAAATAGCCTGCCACAAATGTATAACTTTGTCCATCAGAATACTCACAAAAGAAATTCAAGAAGGCTGTTAAAAAGTGTCACAGGCTCATTAAATCACTTTTGCAAAAATGAATCTCATAAGTACAGTAATTAGATCACTGAAGACTTTTAATATGCATACTACATAGTGTTGCATCGAAGTTAGTCTTTGCACTGACACCTGACTTGTTGCAATGTCTGTAGAACCAAAATTATAAAAGAATGAACACCATAATGTGCTCCTAATTGTTGTGCTAAGCCTTAATACAAGATGGGGTCAGAAAGACAAGGAGCTTAATTGATTTTATTCCAGGAAACAAAGACAGCATGCAAAGAATCTGCTGCTATGATATCAGTGGGAAGTCATTAAAAGCTTATTAGTGGGAGAGGTCCAGGCAGTAAGACACAAACACAGAACATTAAAGGAAATAAAGTTTGCCCAACAAGAGCAGTATGGTTTTATTTTCCTCACTGAAGTTTCTTCTATACTATAATATGTTTAAGATAATTACCACACTGTAAATGTGAAACTTAAGAGCCTATTCAGCAGGCAAAGATAGGATTTTAATGACTGCAATGAAGCAGCAACATCTAAGAGTAAGACAGGCCTGGGACACAACTGAACTCTGGGAAAATTTGGTTGTATAGTCTGCACTATGAATACGAGTTGCATAACTCTTCCTTAATTCTGTGTGCAGATAGGCATACACACCCTTTTGGTAACTGCAGCATAAACCCATTAAGAGATCAGACCATGCCTACTCCCCCATGAGCATGGAGGAATGATGACATTCCTCTTCTCACAATAGGATGAATTGCAATTCAAGGCTGCAGAGGAACAGGGAACCTTGAGCTAGCAGCAGCTCTACAGCATGAAGGAAGTGTCTGATACTCCCTAGTAGAGAGGAAATTCAGAAACCTGTTGGATGTTTAATCGTATATTTATCAACACATCAAAGGAAGGAAATAATTTACCTTCCACATAACAGGCAAAATGAAGACACAACAATATCACAGATAGGATTATAACCTTGCGATGTGGCTCCAGTGGCACAGCTGTAGGAAATTTTTGTAGTTAACACTGATGAATACATAGACTCAGGAGAGGGCCCTGGTCTGTCTTCCCAAAATCCAGGGCAACTAAAATTGCCCTGAAATACAGCCTGTTTTCTTGAGTGCCATTCATCATGCTAGAAGTATATCTGTAATTTGTATTTTAATAATAATGAGAATTTTATGTCTTAAAGTAATATTAGTGCTATGATCCAGAAGACCTTTTGGAAAGGCAGTAGTTTAGCATGGTCATGCTCAGGAAAAAGCATAAAAAATTACACCCAGGTACAATAGACACTGACCAGCCTTCCCTCTCAAGTCATGTGCAAAGACTAACACAGTGAAATTCAGCCTTGCTTGGCTGTTTATGGAAGGGATTATTAACATTGATTATAAACTCAGTTGATCAAACTATTGTGGCTATGGGGTTATTTCAATTTACAAAGCTGTATTATGTCATATATCATAATTAGTGCTTAATTGCAAGCCCTCCCATCCCTCCTCCCTACACCATGAAACAAATACCGCAAGTCTGGAGCTTATTTGTAAGCTAGAAGTGTTACAAAATATATCCGAGGGGGAAAATCATCTTGTGGCCATTCCTATGGGACTTCACGCTGGTATTCCCACATACCACTTCCCATTCTCTCCTCCCCACACCAGCTATCAACCACAGTAGTTAAAAAACAAAGGTTTCAACCCCAGTCATATGGGCTTTTAAAGAGTGCATAGTGCATTACTTCTTCCTGAGTTGTTGCCTGGGTTTCCCCTCAAATTGCTGAGCAGTTTGGTCTCTGAAGGCAATTTGCAAGCAGTCCTTCCTCCCTAGGTTCTGCAAAGCACAAGCTGGTGAGCAATAGCTGCCTCTCAATCAGAAAAAAAAAAATAAAGCTAGCCACCATCCACAGCCATGAAAAACTTGTTTAAACGAGGCTTACTCTGTTAAGCACCTTTTATTTCTCACTCTATGATCGGAGGGACCCTGCAACTCCCAGGGACCTCCAGACCTTCCTCCCACATCTCAGCCAGACCAGCCTTGGTTGTAACACGGCTGAAGTTGCAACTGTCCATCTCCCCCACAGCTCAGCCACAGCTTCCCTGCCCAAAAAGTGCATGGGGCCAGCTAACCTTGAGGACAGAATTGGGAGTCTACACCCACTCCTAATGACGGTGGCTAGAAGGGGTCTTTACTCTTGAACACAGGAATTGGGAATATTCAAATTACAAAAAAACCCCCATGTATTGTGGGAGCATGGTTTGGACAAAGCCAAATGTTTTTAAAATCCCACCTTATAATGACATGCAGCATCTTACAATTACTATCCAAAAACATTTCTCCTGCTCTAAATGTCTGGTACAATCCCTAGGAGACAATTAATGAATGTTTACTGTCTTTGGACAATAAATATAAATAAGATCCTAAACAGACACAGCAGTTCTGTGTAAGAGTCTAAGGAAAGTTTAAGACAAAGTAGCTTATCTACATGTTTATTGTGAAAAGCAAAATATGCTTATTGTTTACCAGAAATGTGAGTCTTCATATTGAACCATTTTTAATTTTGGATAGTATTTATTCTTCTCATGATTGTTACTGTGGGCTTTAATAAGAGGGTTTGTTTCCTACGCTGAATATTGGGCTACCATCACTTAGAGAAACCCAAGTTTTAAACAGTCAGATAAGAAAGGAAGGTAGCGTTTCTGAAAGAGATAATATCTTTCTGATGACCAAGTATTAAGAGCAGACAAGCGGTATTTCAGTCAGGTAATTTGAAGCTAGTGCCTAAAATTAATAATGTATCAGCAGAGCCAGTGCCTGTGGTGAGGTTACTGGAGGTCTTTGTTTAAAAAAAGCTTATTGGTTAATATATCCTTCAGGGTAAAGCAATGTGCCAGGAATTCATAAGCCATATTGCTGCTGCTCTCTCTTTTCAAGTGGCCTCCTTTCAAGACCGGCTGCGGCACCAGAGGCAGAGGGGGAAGAATAATAGTTCGCAGAATCCCTGTGGAATATGGGTTTCAGAGAACAAGCAGATGAGAAGGGGCTTGCATGCTCCCAGCTCTGGGAGGCCTGATATCAAGAGAATAGGGCTTTTTCATTAAAATAAAAGACCACTGAATTATTAGGACCCCAGCAGATAGTGAAGTTATTCACTGAAGGAAGACTAGACAGCAGAATAAAAATGTTGACTGAATGATTGGCAGAGTGGAGGGGAAAGCACAAAAGAGCAAGAAAAGACAAAAAGTGAGCAAAGTAACTGACCCGTGTCTGCACTGCTGTGTCTTTGCCAGTTCCTGTCCTTGTTGAGTTCTTAAGGGGTAAGGAAGTGATAGCATGGGGAAGAACACAGCATGAAGATGTACTCAAATGAACAACTCAATAAAAATCAAATAAATTTCAGAGCACAGCTGCAAAAATAAAGAAAAGTGGAGAAGGGAGAGGCTATGGTCTGGTTAATGCACCAGGATTCAAGACACTGGGGTTCAGTTCTGTGTTTTGCTGTGAATTTTTCCTGTGGTGGTAAGAAACTGAAGGTCCTTGAGATGGAGTAAGAGGGGAGACTTCCCTTATTTCTGGTGCCAGTAAGAAATAAACCTCCACTCAGCTGGGATAACTTAAGACCTTCTAAAACCTGCAATGGGCTCTGCAGGGGCACTTCCCAATGGCAGTTCAGCAAATGTCCAAGAATAGCAATAAATAACATTGTTATTGAAAAGTAAACTGAGGCACAAAGCTGTTAAACTTATCCAAAGTCATACACAGAGTCGTATCCAAAGTCATGAACAGATCCAAAAATACAAATCCAGTACTCTTGGAAAAAATAAGACTATTAAAAATAGAGTTTAAAAAAATCAGACACAAATGACAAGCATAGCAATTATTTCTTTTATACCAGAGGCCTGTATTGTATGGTCCAAAAAAAACCCCCATTCCAGATTTATAGTATTTATGTTGAAGAGGAAACTTTGAAGAGAATAGATGGAAGAACTGGTTTCCAGCAAAGCAGGATGGTGTAACTCTCTCTGTACAAACTGCATGTCATCTTGCAACAGTCATGAAAATAAGAGCCATCTCTTGTGTTTATATCTGCCTTTGTAAGCCATTCATCCACCTCTTGATATATGCATTCAAAAAACTTGTATTCCCCACACATTTCCTGTCCAACAGTAAGAAAACACCTCGGTTTTCATCAGCTATAATTTTCTCTTCAAAATACACCTTTATAATGTCTAGTGAGATACGGTGCTGCACCAGCCCAGCAATACTGTCAACTTACAACTTCAGCAACTGAGTGAGCAGTGAGAACCAGAATTTGCCTGAACAAAAAAAAGAAATTGTCTGTCATTTCTTAGACATGATAACCTGTGAAATTTTGCATAAGTTGAAATTTGTAGAGGAGCTTAAATTGCAAGTAAATTGATGTGAGAAAAAATATTTAATTTTCCTCTTTTAGTGCAGGAGTGAAGGACAGGTATATGGGTAGGGTAAAGGAGCTCAGTTGCTTGAGATCCAAGAGCACAAGGTTTTTATTGTTTGCTATACAGCACTGCAAATGTGGGGGAGAAAAAAAAAAGAGGGGCCAAAGAAAAGACCTAGCAGAACAACACCCAAAGCTGCAACTCAGAGAGCAGAAGTGAACCAGAAGATTCACTTTGGAGAGAAAATCCGTGTCCAAACACAGATCACATTGGTATTCATACTGTGTTGTATCTGCTTATGTGGCAAAACATCAGTGTAATTTCTGATCCCAACAAATCTCCAAAGTGATTATTGTTCCACCACTCTTATATGGAAAGAAAGAATTATGCACATGAGAGAGGCAGGAAACAAGTGTCTGCACTGGCCATGCTGAATCACATAAAATATTTCAGGGAGTCCACTAAAGAATTAAATCCAAGTGTAACATGACGGACTTACTAAGATCAAAAGAAAAACTTGAGTACCTTCAGTGAATTCAGGTTTTATCTAGTTCTCTTGCTCCCCATCCCACACATTAACATATTTTCCTACCTAGAATATTTTATGTGTTCTGTACAGTGAGAAAAGCCTGATCTGGCAAGATCCTAACTCATCTATTTCCAGTCTGAACTTAAATCTGGTATCAGATGGATATCTGTCTGATAGAAACAGAAAAGGCAAATGTTCCCCATTTTGACTTATGATTTGATCAGATCTTGTTCAACTGCTGTTGCTGCTGTTAAGTAAAAGAGACCAAATGATGATACTCTTGCTCCTATGCGAATTACCTTATTCCAAGAGTAGCTCCATGGAGATTATACACAGCTCTTCGTGGACTGAGGTGCTGTTTGAAGGAGGTGAAAGAATCACAGTCCAAATCAGTGTAAGTAGAGAGAGATAATAACGTTCTCACCTAAAATAAAATAGATAGCATTTTACCACAATGAGGTCTGCTTTAGGAGTGTAAAGACTTCATGCATGTCAGTTTATTATGTAGCCAGAAAATAAGGATTCTACGACTCTTTCTGCATATATATAGACTCATATGCCCAGACACTTTTGCAGATATAAAAATAACCAGCAGACAGATATGGTGGATCAAGTGTTTTCAGAAAGAAAAAAAATTCAAAAATAATACTCCAGGACACCCCCCCCTTTGTGAATGGTATTGCAATAAAATGACTATGATCTCTGTGGTTGTGATGCTGATGTCTCCATCTATAATGTGAATAGCAGGGTTTTTTTTCTATTCTTCAAAAAAACCTACAGCCAAACAGAAATATATTTTTAATAACTAGTATTGAAGAAAATTTGGCCCAGTCTGCGTGCAAACTATGAGATCTGATTCTCTCCGCTCATTAAAGAAACCTACTGTGGAAAGTTTATGTATGTTTTTTATTTCAAAAGCTTCCGAAGTATTTCAGCCACCAAAATGATACCACACTTTTGAAATATGGTTACCTTGAAAACAGAAGCCAACAGTGGAAACAGAAGAAATACTATGAAACTGTGATAAAATGAAAAACGTGTGTTGTTTGAAAAGCATTCCACATAGGCCACATAACTCTTTCCATATAAAATTTTGACACTTTGTCAAAAATCTTTTACCTGTAAAAGCAAGTGTCTACTGATACAAACAAAACACAACACATTTTTAAACTTACAAACAGCGAGAAAGTGAAGTACATCTGAATGAAAAGAACATGGGACCTTAAATAAGAAACTCCTAAACTGTCATCCTGGCATTGATACTGACTTTTTACATGACCATAAGCACATCATCAGACCTAGCAGTGTGTATCCCCCCACCCTCTTCCTACATCCCCCCAGGAATTGGATGTCTGTTTAGTAAGATTCTGATGCCTTTACTGAGTATAAGTAATATTTTACTCAACTAATTTTATTGCCTCATGAAACAAAGTGAATAATCTGGTAAGCAACAGCATCAGGATCTGACTCTGAACTATTCTGATCCAAAACTTATGCTGGAAAAACTCACACTGATTTCAAGACACTGTGTATTGAGCCTTATGTTGAGCTGACTTTTTGAAGATATCAAGCTCTATGTAGATTCTAAATAGGGCTATTATTTAGTGTGTTTTCATTTTTAAAAATATCCCATTGGCAGAAAAATTTAGAGATGAATAGCTGCGGTTCCAAACAAATGAAAACCAGATGTGGACCACAGTGCTAAAGTACAAAGAAAATCTAGATAAGCTAATCTACAGAACTTGCAGATAGCTGGATGCATGACTTACACTGGAAAGTTAATTGAACAGGTAAGCCACCTTCCGTGGGAAACAGATTAAGCAATAAATTCAAGCATCATCAATCTAAAATTATGCACTTAAAATTGCTTCTTCTCTTGTTTCTGCATTTCACTGTGTTGGATCATTAGTTTTTATTAAAATATGACAATACTGTTGAGTATGCTACTAACTAGCTTTTACCAGAGAAAGAAATAGAGACAAAAGACCAAAAACTTTCCCTGCTGAATGCGATCTGGCCATAAATACCATTATACGTCCTGATGGACTGACTTGACTTTGTACGCTAGGTAGCTGGAGAAGAGGGAGCAAGAAATCACATCCAAGCAACCTCAGAAAAATTTGAAACGCTTATCCGGATGCAGCAAGAAAGCAACTGAAAAGGCAAGTGCAGGAAATCCCCTGATTTGGGAGAGAGGAAGGGTGAGCAAGAGGACATTTTTGATACCGCATTGCATTTTTTTTTTATCATAAGGATAGGTTCAGTTTTAATTAGAAAGCCTGATTCAGAAAAATGTTTATGCCATCAACAAATAGCTTTCATTTTGCCAGTGCTCAGAACTTTAACAGGTGGTTAACTAACTCATTATTTCATGCAGGCTTTTTACCTACCTTTGTTTCTGAAGGCAGAAAAAAATTCTTTATTGTTACATGTTTTTTGGTAATACAGCAGCTGCTGTTTATGCTAATTCTTGCTTACTTGCAAATAGACCTATGTTTATTTTGTGCCATGCCAGCTGTCAACAAAGACATTTGAAGAATAATTTCCATACTCAAAAGAAAGGCTCTGCTCCCTCTTCCTATTGCTCATTTCTTTCTTCTGCATTTCAGACCCAACGTGTGTTCAACCGGAAAAGTGTCTAATGGTAAGTTAAGAGATGAACTGAACCTGAAATGCCTGATAGTCCCATGGGTATCCATCGATTACCGAATATATGCACGGGCCACTCTGACTCCTACTGTCTCTATCGCTATTCCGAACTTGTTCTCCAAAACATGGTGCCCTCCAAAACGCTGCTAAGGACACCATGACAGTCGCATTCTCAAGTGGGAATGTCTGACTGTTGCAAGATAATTGACTTGCAAGCTTTGGTGCTTACCTGTATTTGAGATGAGTCACTCTATACAGCCTTATTATCAAAAATTTGCAAGTGCAGCCTCACTACACAGAGCGTGTCACTGTATTTGGATGAGGCTCAGAAAACTACAGAGAGGGGCAGCAGACTTGAGACCTGGCCCTGATTTTATCACCAACAAACTGCTCCTATAAACAACTCCTTTTATCAATCACCTATATTTTCTTAATAAATTCATCTTGGTCTAACTGAGACTGAAAGTCTGCATCGTGACTTTTTCCAGCATCTAAATCTTAGACCTTTCACCAACCCAATTTCCCCTAGGCCAATGCTGCAGTGCTATTTTTCCAAAGCATCTGGAATTGCTTTTATTTTCTTCTGAGATTTGAAGTTGACAGTACCTTATCCCTTAAGACAGTGCATTACTACCTATTAGCATTTAGTACATTTAGTATTAAGATCAGCAGAACCCCTGAGGACAAAGCATTTTAAAATCAATCATTCAGGGACTCTTAGTCCTGATGAACAGAGCTCCCTTATCCCCTATAACTTCTATAGAGAAAAAAAAAAATCTATTTACTACTCCCAAAGAAACATACGCACATGAAACGGCTATTGAGCAAAATGAAGAAGTATTGGTTTATCGCTCATACCTCACCAGCATGGAGACCAGATATCACTGCCAGCTCCTACTCAATGTACGCCTGCACTGGGTGCCCGTGCCCAGGCGCTGGCAGCTGGGGGGGCTGCAGGGGCCTCTGTGAGGAGAGGCCGGGGCTGCCCCGCGCCGGACACAGCCGGTTCCAGCCGGTTCCTACAGCCCCACCGCAGGGCACAGCTGAGCCCCTCAGGTGGGGCCTCTGGGAAAGCACATGGAAGAAAGGGCAAAACCCGCACGGAGTGAGGAAAAAAGTGTGAGAAACAGCCCTGCGAGCAGCCGGGTCAGAGCAGGGGGAGGAGGTGGAGGTGCTGCAGGTGCCGGGGCAGGGAGTCCCCTGCAGCCATGATGGGGAGACCACGGGGGAGCAGGGGAAGGGGGTGAGGAGGAAGGAGCAGCAGAGAGGAGCTGTTAGGGACTCTGACCACAACCCCGTTCCCCATGATTTTTAAGTGATTTCCCTGTCTTTATGTTGAGCCACGTGATTTTTCATCTTTCTCCTCTGTCCTGTTGAGGAGGGGAAGTGAGAGAGCGGCTGAGCAGGCATCTGGCAGCCAGCCAAGGTCAACCCACCACAACACCCAAAATGCAGATGCGCATTTTTTGTTTATGATTGTGGTATGAACTTGCAATCACACAATAGAATTGTTTCCTTAATTTTCTATAATGACTTCATAAGCACACCTTTCCACAGCTTTCACCCTTAAGTAGCAGTTCTTCCCATGGTGTGGGTAAATATGTTCTCCTCTGATTGAGAGATTCCACCTGTGGAGTATTTGCCAGTTCCAAGTTGTAACTGTGCTATTTTATACACCATCCATGGCCACAATACGTATGCCTCCTACAGACTTACCAATGCATCCTCACAACACTTCTGTCTGGCACAGTGAGATTAAACCATTTATCCTAGGTCAGACTGAAAGTCTATTACAAACCAGGAACTCAGCTGAGAGCATTTAAGTCCGAGTTGGTTATAATAATCACCAGACCATCTTAAATTGTTTTATTATGTGTCATATCAGGCCAGAAAACTTCTGGGGACAGCAGCCATTTCATTGTTTTGGAATAGATTCATAGCAACTCTTTTTAGCCAAATGACACGAGTATGTTGTCATCACCACATCTCATTCAGCAATAGCTGCCTGAAATCAGCATTCACTTATTGCCAAGTCTTTACTGGCCATGGATACTTACATTTATAAATCTAAGCAGGCAGAAGAACATGCCAGTACAAGTTGGTGATTTCTTCTTCTTCTGCTACGATGACTTCCCAGCCAGCAGACATGAAGAGCATCACTAAATGTATTCTCACTCAGTGCACTCCATATGTTCCCGAGGACTCAATCTAAGATGATGCCAACAGAAATACAGTTACACTACTGTGATATATTTTATCCTATGTTAGCTGTCTAAAAGTCAGTTATCAAGGTTCAGTTAGAAGAAATGTTCCCCTAAAAGGCAAATAATCCAGTTGCAAGTAGTTAATTAACAATAGGGAGGTTGATTCAACCTTCACTTTTCCCTGTATTCAGAGAGGTAGCCAAGATTTTTCTGAGCTTCCTTTTAAGAGAAAGCCATGTTTATAGTAACATTTTACATGTACGTACAGACCTTTGCTTGAAGAAAGTGCTGTATAAACGTTATATAACATTGCTACAGAAATCAAAAGCATCATATTTGTGTATATACAATGTTAATCAGTTGAGGGAACTGCTCCTAACAAGTTCTTCTCTTCAAAGCTGCTATTAGCTAAAACATTTACATGAGGTATGTTTTACTCAGTGAAACAGAGGTTGCTAAAAGGGAAAGGATCTATGCCTGCTTCATGTCTCTCCACTGCACCCAGGAGTATGCTGGGCAAAAAGACAGGGACACACCTTTCTAACCATGGCCTTGTATGTTGGTTGCCTCTTTGAACTGGTTAAGCAGAAAGGAAAGAGGAAGAAGTAGATATAAAAAGCAGATATGAGAAGGGGATGTGCCACAGTAGAAATAATCCTGGCACATGGAAATCTGTGTGCAAGCTCTCTTCTGTCTTTCAGTCAATCAGGGCTTATTTCCAAAGCTGAGTCCTGGTATGGAGAAGCACGGGTAAATCAGTACAAAGTGAACTACCAGAGTGGGAAGAAGGTACAAGATATGGTCCCAGCTGGACAGACTTATGTTAAATCCCCATTTCAGAGCTCTGGTGTGCCTTGAACTGAACGGCTTTCACTAGGCAGGAGACTCCATGGGCTGGTGCTTCTTCAGATCCTGCAGCTATGAACTGGTCTCACTGCTTCCAGGCCAGCAGTTGGCAGATACTCTTTGAAGCCACCAGAAGTACGTCAAGAATTAAAAGCTACCAGCACATACATTTCCAGGCTTCAGATCTGAACTCTATTTTTGGGGAAATGTTCTGAATTTCCATGCGGTAAGCGAGAGAGAGAAAAGTGGGTGGAGGAGGAAGAGGGAGTGCAGTGGAGCAGAGAGACTCTGTAAAAATTGCCTCACCCTGTCTCTGAGAGTGGCTGATACGTTGTCAAGGGGTAAATGGGAATACCAGTTTTCCGTTTAAATGTCTTCAAGCGTTTTTCTTTAATAACTTGTCATATCTTGGTGAAAAGAGCTGCCGCAGCAATGATTTGTAGTGGTAAATCTAACAGTGAAAAACACCATTGGAATTATGAAAAATAAAATCCTGCTGTGCTACTGGGTCACAGTATCTGTGTCAGCTGAGAGGAAAAGCTAGCAGAACCGGGCCAGAAACAGTTTCTGTTTGTCTGTGAGGCTGTCTGCTACGAAGCAGCTCTCGAATGAGGAGCAACTGGGCTCCAAAGTGAGATCTAATGAGCAGTGTACAAAGGCTGGTTTATGAATGACCTCTGGACAGTGACGCTATCGGGTAGTCTCATCATCTGCTGTCCAGCAGGACATGTGTGTAACCATACGTACTGCGAGCAGGCCCTGTCTAGGATCCCTTGTCTAGGGATCCAGTCAGCATTAGGAAAGCTAATCTTTCCAAGTGTAAGTGCTCAGCATCCTAACTTGCAATTAAAGCTGACAAAGCTGCCACTAAAATCTGAGTTTGTGGTGTTAAGCTCTCGCTATCTAGCCTTTACAGGTCTGCACCTGAAGGAGCCCAAATTTTGCTTGTAGTTATTTAAATGAACTTAGACGTGTACATGCAATACCTGTCCATGTATGCAACTACAGTGATTGGGCAGACAAATTAGGCCTATGTTGCTTGCATACTTCTGTATGTCCAACTGGCTTTGATGAAAATGAAGTGTATCATGGTTGAGGGATACCTGATCAATTTTCAACATTTTGTTGTAAACCAGTAAATATTTTCTCCGAAAATGTTTCATGAAAGATACATTGGTTTCCGGCCATCTCTCTTTCCCCAAGAAACTCTGCAAATTAATTCTGTGAGAATGAAGGCTCTGGCTTAGAAAATAGGGATGATGCAGTCCTGAAGTGTGCTTTCATTTGGCAGGTTCGAATTTTTGGAAAGAGTTCCCATATGCCGTTAACTACACGGACTATCTGCAGATGAAATCATGAATAAATCATCATGAATAAACACAAACATCCAAAATCAGCCACAGCAATAAAGTAATCATAATGAAACTATGAAAGAAACATTGCCTTTTTCTAACAGGTATTCTTAACACCCTAGTTGGCAAGGTGGAAATCAATGCATCAGAACAGAAAAGGTTAGATTCTTTTGCTAAAAGTTATTTATCTGTTAAAAATTGGTCTAATAGTAAGTAAGCTTCAAATTTCTCAGCACAAGTTGCTTATGTAGATTCTGCATACACCAGATTTATACAGATTGGCACACTATAGGCAGGCAGATAACTGTGGAGGCATCCACATAGATCCAATATCCTGAGAAAAATCTTGATAGGGCTCACAGATACTAGTTGACAGTATTGGAAATACAGAAGCCAAGCTGTACATTCCTGAATTATGTAAGTGGTATTTCTTTCACCTACAGTCATCAAACTCAATAAAATTTTAAAAACCTATAAACCCTCCTGTAAGTGCTCTATCTAGTCACTGGTTCTGGCCAGGAATAAATGTATTGGAAAAATATAATCCGTGTGTCTCATAGTGATTTGATTGCACTCTTCTGAAGAATGCAGATTTAGCCATTGCTGAAGAGAGTGTTGGTCTGACACACTGTGCTCTGTCTCACCAGGGCATCCCTTAAAGGATTTGAAGCTGGGTGAATCCAACAAAGAGGAGAAGCAAAGCAAAAACAATTAAGCCAAAAGAGATCTTCATTATAGAATGCTTCACGTCAAAGCACAGGAACTGGTGAGAAACTGGCATGCAAACACATAGGTATTTAGAAAATTTAACCTTTATCTGAAATAAGTGGAGTCGCCTGTACTGGATCTAGATACCTAAATGCTCTAGTAGACCAGGGCCCGATTCCCTCCTTCCAGCATACAGCCTGCCTTGCAATGCATTTTGATTCCGCTTCTGGCTGAGACGCTGGCTGGCTGTACAATGTGCCAAGCGATGCATGCATGTATCTGAAGACAGCGTTGAGTCCTGAGAATCTGTCTGTTGCTTCCAATTAGTGGTTATACAATATGACAAGAAAGAGAAAACACCGTGGAGCTGTGAACTCCTTTTTGTTGTTGTTGTCTAGAGATGGGATCAGAAAAGGAGCTTCAGGCAGAACATCTGTAATGTGGACAGACAGATGTTTGCAGTTGCAGTTCTGTGCTTTATCTTTTTCAGAAATTAACATCTATTCGTGGAATTTATTTCCCCTCATGGTGAAAAAAGAGGTAATCCTCCCTTAAAGCAGTTCAATCTTCTGCTTTACTGTAAATGGGGAGGTGGGTGAGATTTATTTGTTAAACATTGCCATAAATATTTAGCAGAGCAGGGCTCGGTTGAGAAGAGGACATCTAAACAGATTGCTGGTGAGCTAACCCTTGGAGATTTTCCAGATTTCTCTCTCTTCCTCCCAATCTTTTTTTCCTTTACAGAGAAACTAAATAAACATTTGAAAGGAAGTGCACGACTGGAACAAAAAACCCCCCATAAATAATTCAAAAGAAAATTAATAGGATTCAAGATACCACTTTCTGATTATCAGCATGGCTGCTACTTTTTATTTTATTTTTTTACAGTAGCAACCAGCTGGTACAGTGCATAATGCTAATCAGTTAGTGTCTTTCACATTTTTGAAACTCCTTGGAAACACATCCCCATCAAACTGCTTTGAAGTTCAATTTTAATTTAGATGCAAACTATCCCAAAAGTACTGATAGTCTAAAAAGCGCCTCTGGCAGTCTATAATTATAATGCAATAGAGCTGTCAGATTTGATTAGAATGTTGTTTCAGTCACTCAGTCCATGCAGCACCGTTTAGCCTCACATGATCATTTAAAGCTTCCTCCCCACCACTCAATACCTACCCAGCACTCGGGTATGTAATAGATAGGGCTTTATTTACTTGTTGGTTTTCAATCATCCAGATCCTCCAGACCATTGGAATGATAAAGTTGTGCAGCAAAGCATTCTCCA